>NC_033622.1:9003999-9014812 GCF_001540865.1 Ananas comosus
GGTGGAGTCGGCGGCCGAACCCACTGGGAACTATTCGTAGTTCTCACACCCGTTGTTGCAGGTGCTAGTTCGAGTGCCCCGACCGAGCGAGAGGATCGTGGCAAGGGCTTGGCGCCCTAGCTGTATCAGTTGATAGCTTACTTTCTACTTGCATTAGCTCCACCCTGTCTTTATATTTTGAGAGTAGATGTTGTATAGGGTGAGGTTTTGGAGAGTACTTGATGTATTTACATTTTGGAAAAGATTGAAAAAAAATGTATGAAGTTTAATGTAAGTTGTATTTAATGCTTTAGATTTCATGGTTCAAATAGTTAAGTTTCTCTCTTTTGTATACTTGTATGCTTTTACTAGTATCACTTGCTCTCGATGGTTTTAACACTTTTTGTGTTATCGTTGTTTGATTGTGTATGAAATCAAGTTGTTTTTCCTGGGGACTTGTTGTACATAATCTCGTTAGTTAGCCTTGGGCGGATAGGGGAGACTTTGTCCGTTCGGCCTCACGCCGCCGCCCTCGAACCGGATCAAATAGGTACCGTTTTCGGGTCGTGCGGTCGGGGCGTGACAAGATGAGTCTCGAGTCGACAGTGTGGGGACACTGAAGCAAATATGCAGGTGGTTGTTAGAGAACAAGGGTACCAAGTGTGACCAACGCGAGAAGTCACTTGGATGTCTACTCACTCGTCAGTGACTTACTCAATATTGTAGTAGTGTGTGTCATGCCCCCGACCGCACTACCCGAAAACGGTACCAATTTGGCCCATTTCGAGGGCGGCGGGCGTGATGCCGAACGGGCAGAGTCTCCCCTGTCCGCCCAAGGCTAACCAACCAGATCATGTACAACAAGTCCCCAGGAAATCAACTTGAATACATACATGATCATACAACAACAACGAGAGCACGAACAGTGCTGAACAAACAAGAGCAAGCGTCACAAGTAGAAGACATATAAGTGAAACAAAAGAGAGATACTTAACTGTTCTATTACAACCATTCTACTTGATACATTTAATTACAACTTGCATTCTTTTCCAAAATATGAATATAAGCTTACATTTATCTCAAAATACCTCACATCCTATACATCATCTCCTCTCAATACATGTATAGGGTAACTCTAATGCAAAATACGAAAGTAAACTATCAACTAGCACAAGGGCGCTAAGCCCTTGTCGCGATCCTCTGCCGATCCACTCTCGTGTGTACCTGTACCCCAAAACCACACGGGGTGAGAACTATATAAATATAGTTCCCAGTGGGTTCGGCCGCCGACTCCGCCGATCTTCCCACTAGGTCCAAGCTGGCACAGATAGATAGAAGAAAGAGATATATGGAAATAAACTGCTACTATATCTACTATGCCATCAAATGCAAAGAATGCATGTCACATCATTTGTCATGCTAGTATGCTTTGACAATGAAGTAAATACAACTACAACATAGCTATGCAGTATACTATATCTAAACATAGTATGAATGCAATACTCTTATGCTATTCATGTTATTACCCAATCTGCTAGGCTACTTTGCCTAAGATCTCAAATCTAGTAGGTGAAAAGCTACCTCATTCTTGTCTCATTCGATTCATGTCTTAAGGGTCCTGAGCAAAGACTTAGATCTCGAAGGTCCGACCCAATCTCGAAGGTCCTAGGCAAAGGCTACCCCGCACTTTGCCCGACCCACATCTCAAGGTCCTAAGCAAAGGCTACCCCACACTTTGCCCGACTCACATCTCGGCCTACTAGGTATAAGGCTTCTCCGCTCAAATCTCATAGGTGAAGGAATAATATGTCCACTCACTGTATGTAGGCAAATCCACCAATCCAACTACCAAGCGACTATGCTCGCTATCAATGTATGTCTTAGTGAAGGCTAACTACCATACCACTAGGTTCATCGATAAGGCTATTCATTAGATCACCCAATCCGCCGGCAAGCCAAAGGCAACTATGAACCACAACAACAACTATGGAAGCAAGTTATCATGAACAACAATAATGAGTATGACTCAATAGGTAACCAAATCTCATGGTGAACACAAGGTTCACAAGCAAGGCTCACATGTCAACCTCCTAGGGATGCCTAGCTGGACTATCCCCGAGTCAACCTCCTAGGGATGCCTAGCTGGACTATCCCCGAGTACGCCTGCGGATAACAAGCGGCTATCCGAGCAGCAAGTAGGGCTGCCTCTCTAGTGACCAATCTCCGGAGCGCACAACTTGAGGGGAGCGACCCCACCAAGCGCAGACAGGCAATGTGAGCGTGATCATCTCACGAGCAACAACAACCTACCCTCTAAGGGTAATCTCATTATGGAATCAAGGTGTTCTTGTACCCAATCTCATAGTGTCTCAACTACACTAATGTTCTCATATCAAGGTCATCAACAATTATATGCCACTCATCATAGTTTTCTAACTAGATGCCACTCATCATTTAGACTCATCATCAACACTAGTTACATCATACTAGTTCTTTAGCAACATAAGCATTAAACATCTCATATAGGGTCTAGGTCTTTATTGTAGGGTTTTCATCATGTAATCATCATGCATACTAGATCATGGAACAATCATCAAGATGTATAGCTACTAGCATGCAAATATGAGCAATGACCATAATCATCTAGCACCTAAGTGCAATAAATACAATATGCAACTTAATCGATTAATGCACTCAACAAGTTTAACCCACATTAATCATGCCCTTATAGGGTTTCACCACACTAAGTCCCAATCTCATGCATACTAGGTACAAGTATTAATCAAGTAACACTACACTCCCACTAGCATGCCATGACATGTAACAATTGCCAACTAGTACCCTATAATGCAATATCCCAATATGCAACTTGATCAATGTTAACTAGAGTTTCTAGTACAACAACCAATCCATTACTAGTTCAAGTCATATGTGTTTTTAGCACAATGAGTTCAATGCCACTTGTAAACTAGGTCTTTAAATACAACACTAGGTTCTTCTTTCATTTAGCATCATAGGCTTACCAATGTCATTTCATAATCCTTATGTCCATTACATCATATATCCATATCATAATACTATATTGATCATAAACATCATATAAGGATTAGGAATGCATGTATTGTCATCCTATAATGCATAGCAACATACAATATGCTTAATACAAATTGATAAAGTACTAAGACATAGGGAGAAGCCCGATTGCTTCGGGATGACACCCCCCACCTTGTGGTAGTACCGTAGAGCTACTAAACTTGGCGTCGCGGTCCACGTGCGCCGCTTCAACACCTCGGGTCAAAACGAACCCTAGAGCACTCAAATCAGTGATATCTCCGCGCTCACTCGTCGGATCGACGAACCGTCTTCGCCTACGTGTTTGGGAGCATAGGAATTAGGTTTCTAACCCATCAAAAGAGATCAATCCCTCATATTTTCAAAAATCCCAAAACCAAGCCCTAGGTTTGCAACAATTGAGAAATCATGGTTTCAAGCTCCAAATTTGAGATTGAACCTTCTCTTAAGCTCCAATGGTTTTCATTTGAACCACTCTTAAGCAACAGAACCCTTTTAAAAACCTAGGTTTAGCATTTATGAGGAAACCATGGGTGCTTGCTTCAAATTGAGCTAGAACCATCATCTCTAAACCCAAGAGGTTCCATTAGAACCCTTAAAACCAACAAAAAGCTACAAACCCTAGAAATCTCATATTTAGGGTTTAGGCTTACCTCTAGGGTTTGCTCCAAAGCAAGCCCTAGCTTGAGTATGAGAGGGAGAAGAGCTTCTTCTCCACCAAGCTTGCTTCACCACCAAGCAAATTCCAATTTTTCTTTCTTCTCTAATCCTCTCTTTGGTAAAGAGAACCAAAGAGAAAGAGAGGTCATAAAGTCAAAGAGAAAAAGAGAGAAAACTCACCCTCTCTCTCTCCTACGGTTTGGGGGAAAAGGGCAAGGATTCACTCAATTACATAGAAAACTTGCCCAACAAGTAAACTCTTTTACATAGGTACATAGGAAACTTGCCCTCCAAGTAAACTCAATTACTTGCACCATTACACCTTGGCCCCTCTCATTTGCACAATTACACCTTAGCCCATCTCATAACACTATTTTATTTACACTTATTTCTATATCTAAATCCGGTATATTACATTACACCGCAACCTTACCGGAACCATTCAAATGGCTCTCCAACCGAATGGACACTGTAACCTCATGATTTTAGAAGTCCGGTACCTTACAGTGTGACTGGTCCTTTGACTTGCGGTGTCTCGGCTATTCACAATGAGGTTATTGTAGTTTGACTGTACATACATTTGGTCTCTAGCCATTCGGGTCCTTGCAGGTCATGTTGGTTGCAGTAGGTTCATTGTAGGAATAGGGTGTACACTTATATGGAATCTATCTCCCTTGGTAGATAGGGGCGTTAGTCCTATATGATTTATGAGATCGAGTTTAGAAGACTTTGGCCAGGGCAGAGTTAATATCGGAAAGGGGTTTCCGATATTAGAAACTCAAGTCGAATAAATTTGACATATGACAGACGATGTGTCACGGCCCAGGCCGCAGCTAAAGCCCGCTAGGTGCGTGCACAGACTTGCTGTGCACACCAAACAACCCCGATGTACACCAAGCGTCTACAACAATCATAGAGAGAACAGTATGATCCTTCCTAAAACATGGTAATCAGAGCAAGAACAAACAACATCTAGATACAAAATTCTACAACTAATACATTACAAGATTTCCATAACTTAATCAAGAGGTACAACAAGATTACAAGGGACATAATGTACAATATACACCACTGAACTAAGCCAAAAAATAATTCTATGGGTTCATATATTACAACATCGTGAGGCTCTAGCTAGTCGCTACCCCGTTGCTACGATCCCTAGCCTTTTCCACTGCAGAAGGCTCTAAAACAAAAACATTCAACCAATGGGGGTGAGAACTATTAAACAATAGTTCCCAGTGGGTAAGCCGCTGAGAATGGCGAAATACACCACTGGGTCAATTGAGGCATGAATATGATACGAAAAGTATATAATGTAAATGGAGCAATTAATAGAATAATTCATCTATAACATGTTTCTACAAGAAATGTCTTTAACCTATATATGAATTTCATTCCCTACAATCACATGCATAAGTAATTGTGTATGCAACATTAAAATGTTAGTCCCCATTTAAACTACGAACAATTGTTATGAATCAAGTCTTATATTGTTGTTGACATCAATTTGTTGTTGTCATCATGAAACTACAATTCTATATTAAATATCATGAGTGTAGGTTCGCTACGACTAAGGTTGTCAATGCAACTGTAATGTACCGAATCCTAGGACGTGGCGGCGACAGAATAGGACCGGGTGGATTGTTTTGTTCGAGGACTCCGGCCCGGAGTATTCAAATTGGTGCATGCCTTCAAGTTCCACACTTCGGCGGAGGCGTTAGACCGCGCACTTTGGGTCGAGCACAGGAACACTTGCGAGCGTGAGGACCGTGAGGCGCTCGCAAGGATAAAGGAAAGAAGCGGCAGCACGGTGGTTCTGGAGGCCAGTCAGGTTCCAAGAAGCCCCCGAAGTACCCGCGTGAACGGTCTGAGGGCCGTGAAGTGCGACGGTGCATCTTTTGTGGCGGAGACCACCGGGCTACGCACTGTGAGCAACGCCGTGGGAGATGTTATGAGTGTGGCCAGGCGGGACACATGGCCCGTGATTGCCCGAGAAAGGCCTTGGTTGCCCCGTCTGTCGCATCGGCTCCAGCAATTCCAGGCCATTATGGTGGAGTCCCTCCTATGGTTGCGCCGACTGGACGTGCTTTGGCGCCACGTCAGTTTGAGGCGGCCCGATATTTTTCGAGTGGCCGAATGTATGCTGCTCAAGTCGAGGAGGAGCCGATTACTGCGAATGATGTCATGGCAGGTACGGTTTAATCGAAGCATGTATATATTTCTGCATGACATTATATCTTTAGTAAGTGCATTGCATGCATTGTAGTTGTGGTCGTTTGCTACTGTTTATACATAAGCATAGTAGAGACCAAGGCATGGGTTGGCGTAGTTACCCTAGCATGTATAAGTTGTGATGGTACGTTGCTTACCTCAGATTGTCGAGGGTAGAGATTTTGTTAGGGCGGTAGCCGAGCTTGGGTTCGGGAGTGAAGGTGTCGTCTATTGGATCTCGCGATCGAGCGCGTATTGAGAGTGTGATGGTGATCTAACCCGACGAATTGTAGTGGGTTAGTGATTATTGGTCCACGTGTAGAAACCGAGCTGATCGGTTTGGCCAATAACTCTGTCAAGGAGTTTGGCTTGGATTTGCAGGCAAGTGTTTGTGTGAGTTCGTTGTAGAGTGATTGGAGGTTGGAAGTGGCGATTGAGGGATCTAGTAAGTGGTCTCTTGGGGACATCGAACCTTGGATAGCCTCATGGAATCAAGAGTGCATTGGAACCTTGATGACTCAAAAGTCGATTTGAGGTAGGGGTTCAGATTGAAGTGGTTGGTTTCGAGAACGAATCACCCTCACTTGTTTGAGAACTAAGTGGAGGTGAGAATTTAGACTTTAAAGTCCTAAATAAGCTTGGTGTCGTTGAGTTGTTTCGAGGACGAAACTCCTTTTAAGGGGAGGAGATTGTGAGATATTGAATCTCGATGGAATTTGGCTAACTTTGGCCAAATGGACCAAAGTGGGCAATTGAACGGTTTGGACAAGTTCCATTCGGCGTTCCAACAAGTTTGGAAGAGCTAAAATGAGTTCCAAAGGTGTTGGAATGGTTTTGACATCGATCGGCGCGAAGTAGAGCCGAAAAAGGGATGAAAAATAGCTTTCTGGAGCTTTTGTACCGGTACAAGAGTGATGGTTGTACCGGTACAACCATCGCAGCTCTCGAGTTGGAAGCTGCCAGACCTTGTACGGTACAAGGGGGTCTTGTACCGGTACAAGCCCTGCGAAACCGAGAAACCGAACCTCGGGTTGGGCTGTCTGCCAGGCCTTGTACCGATACAAGAACCCATGTCCGGTATAAGGGACCCCGAACAGCAGGTATGCTTTGAAAAATAAAATAGTTGAGGGGCTTTTTGGGTTTTGTTACATTAGAGGACTTATACCCCTCTCCCTCAGCCACTCTCTCTCATTTTCTCTCCCTCTCTCTCTCACCCCTCTTGCTCTCTCTCTCTCAAACCGAAAAAAAAGGAAAGAAAGAGAAGAAGAAGGAGAAAAGAAGGAGACAAAGAAAGAGAAGAAGAAGAGAAGCAAGGAGAAGATCAAGGAGAAGGAAAAGAAGCTCTCTCCCTCATCTTCCTCAAGCTAGGGCTTGCTTTGGAGCAAACCCTAGAGGTAAGCCTCAACCCTAACTTGAGATTTCTAGGGTTTGTAGCTTTTTGTTGGTTTTAAGGGTTCTAATGGACCCTCTTGGGTTTAGAGATGATGGATCTAGCTCAAACTTGAAGCTAGCACCCATGGTTTCCTCATAGATGCTAGACCTAGGTTTTAAAAAGGGTTTTGTTGCTTAAGAGTGGTTTAAATGGAAACCATTGGAGCTTAAGAGAAGGTTCAATCTCAGATTTGGAGCTTGAAACCACGATTTCTCTATTATTGCAAACCTAGGGTTTGATTTTGGGGCTTTTGAAAATATGAGGGATTGATCTATTTTGATGGGTTAGAACCTAATTCCTATGCTCCCAAACGCGTAGGCGAAGACGGTTCGTCGATCCGACGAGCGAGCGCGGAGCTATCGCCGATTTGGTCGCTCTAGGGTTCGTTTTGACCCAAGGTGTGGAAGCGGCGCACGTGGACCGCGACGCCGAGTTTCTTAGCTTTTGGCACTATCAAAGGTGGGTGGTGACCATCCCGAAGCAGCTGGACTGCTCCCTATGTTTAAGTATTTTTAATTGATTAAGTTGCATCTTGTGCATGTTGCATATAGGGTGTTAGATGATGATTGCTATAAATTATTGCATGCTAGTATGTGGTTAGCTTTACCGTGGCTTTGGTTCTAGTATGCACGAATAGAACTTGAGATAGTTAACCCTATATATGATAAGTAATGTTTATGTAAATGGGAACCTAGTATGATACAACTAGTGTTGAGATTAAGTCAAATGACAAGTGGCATGAGAACAATGTGATGAAACCTATATGTGATATGGTATGGTAAGTTGGAATCTAGGTAAATGAGACCTAGTAAAGTGCAACTGATGTTAAGACCATGTTAAATGACGAGTGACATCTAGTTGTAGATAACTACGACGAGTGGCATCTAGTTAACTTTAAACTTGACGAGTGGCATCTAGTTATTGTGAAACATGAGAACATTAGTGTGGTTGGAAACACTATGAGATCATCCTTAGTTGGTAGGATGTTGTTGTTCGAGAGTTATTGTCTAGAGTTGTAGGGTATCCTCTTTGACGGGGATTTGATCTTACACCTATGTCTGTTCGAAGCTTGGTGTGGTCGCTCTACACAAGCGGTGCACTCCGGAGTTGTCACACGATAGGGATAGCCTTTTTGGGTCCCGAGGGGTTAGCCTTTTTGGGCCCCGCAGACGGTTGGTCGAGTGAGTAGTTCTCACCTTGAGTAAGCGGTTCCTCGCCATGAGATTGAGAATTGGTCGAGTGAGTAGTTCTCACCTTGAGTGAGCGGTTCCTCGCCATGAGATTGAGAATTGGTTGAGTGAGTAGTTCTCACCTCGAGTGAGCAGTTCCTCTTCTACTAGATTGAGTTTGAGAGTTGGGTTGTTGGTCAGGTGAGTGAGTGGATCCTCCCCGTGGTGTTTGGGTTGTGAGTCGGGTGAGTGAGCGGATCCTCACCAGTGTGTTTGGGTAACCTGATGAGTTACATTGTTAGTGAGCATAGTAGTATAGTAGCTGCTTTTATTACCTGTTCATGCATTCATAGCATTGGATCGAGGCATAGTTTTATATATAGCATTTCCACCTGCCTTACTATCACCTAATTATATTGTTCTATTATGCCCCGAGAGTGAAAATTTGGAACGAATCGATATCAGCCTTCACAAGAACCAAAACCGGAATAATACTAGACTACTCAGTTGCGCCCTAACCGTATAAATTAGCAACGAGTACTTTTTCTTATTCAATCGAACAGAGAGTAAAACCTAATTATATTGTTCTATTATACTGTAGCTAAGCAAAGTTTAAATGTGAGAGCCCCGTTTTATCTTCTTATATTAATCCAAAATGCGAAACAAGCTATCTTTCTCTTTTTCATGAGCAACGTTTCAACAGGACAATACCGCGTTGACTCATCAGATTATAACAAGGCCAAAACCAAGAATATTTGCAGCTGTAACTAAGTAAGTTTTAAATGTGAGAGTTCCGCATGATCTTGTTATATTATGCCAAAATGCGAAACAAGCTAACTTACTCTTTTTCATGAGCAACGTTTCAATAGGACAATCTCGCGTTGACTCATTAGATTATAACAAGGCCAAAACCAAAAACACTTGCAAATGTAGCTAAGTAAGGTTTAAATGTGAGAGCCCCGTATTATCTTGTTATATTAATACAAAATAAGAAACAAGCTAACTTACTCTTTTTCATGAGCAACGTTTAAATGTGACAATCCCGCGTTGACTCATCAGATTACAACAAGGCCAAAACCAAGAAAACTTGCAACTGTAGTTAAGCAAAGTTTAAATGTGAGAACCCCGTATTATCTTGTTATGTTAATCCAAAATGAGAAACAAGCTAACTTACTCTTTTTCATGAACAGCGTTTTAATATGACAATACCCGCGTTGACTCAACAGATTACAACAAGGCCAAAACCAAGAGCACTTGCAACTGTAGCTAAGCAAGGTTTAGATGTGAGAGCCCCGTATTATCTTTTTTTATTAATCCAAAATGAGAAACAAGCTAACTTACTCTTTTTCATGAGGAACGTTTAAATATGATAATTCCGTGTTGACACATCAGATTACAACAAGACCTAAACCAAGAACACTTGCAACTGTAGCTAAGCGAGGTTTAAGTGTGAGACCCCCGTATTATCTTGATATATTAATCCAAAATGAGAAACAAGCTAACTTACTCTTTTTCATGTGGAACATTTAAATATGACAATACCGCCTTGAATCGTCAGATTACAATAAGGCCAAAACTAAGAAAACTTGCAACTGTAGCTAAGCAAGGTTTAAATTTGAGAGCCCCGTATTATCTTGTTATATTAATCGAAAAAGAGAAACAAGCTAACTTAATCTTTTTCATGAGCAACGTTTCAATATGACAATACCGCCTTGACTCATCAGGTTATAACAAGGCCAAACCAAGAATACTTGCAACTGTAGCTAAGGAAGGTTTAAATGTGAGAGCCCCGTATTATCTTGTTATATTAAACCAAAATGAGAAACAAGCTAACTTACTCTTTTTCATGAGGAACGTTTAAATATGACAATCTCGCGTTGATTCATCAGATTACAACAAAATCAAAACTAAGAACACTTGCAACTGTAGCTAAGCAAGGTTTAAATGTGAGAGCCCCGTTTTATCTTGTTATATTAATCCAAAATGACAAACAAGCTAACTTACTCTTTTTCATGAGCGACGTTTAAATATGACAATCCCGCATTGACTCATCAGATTACTACAAGGTTAAAACCAAGAATATTTATAACCGTAGCTAAGCAAGGTTTAAATGTGAGAGCCCCATATTATCTTGTTATATTAATCCAAAATGAGAGACAAGCTAACTTATTCTTTTTCATGAGCAGCGATTAAATATGCCAATCCCGCGTTGACTCATCAGATTATAATAAGGCCAAAACCAAGAACACTTCCGACTATAGCTAAGCAAGGTTTAAATGTGAGAGCCCCG
>NC_033622.1:9014823-9022883 GCF_001540865.1 Ananas comosus
AAGCAAGGTATACATGTACCCAATCTCATAGTGTCTCAACTACACTAATGTTTAGATCAAGATCATCATCAATCATATGCCACCCGTCATAGTTTTCTAACTAGATGCCACTCGTCATTTAGACTCATTATCAACACTAGTTTCATCATACTAGTTCTTTAGCAACATAAGCATTAATCATCTCATATAGGGTCTAGGTTTTCATCAAGCAACCATCATGCATACTAGATCATAAACCAACCAAGCAAGATATATATTTATTGGACTACTAGTATGCAAGTATAAGCAACAATAATCATTTTTCTAACCCTATATGCATTATGCACAATATGCAAATAGATCAATTTGAACTTAGACATAGAAGGTGGCCCGATGGCTTCGGGATGGCACTCCCCCACCTTGGGTGATGCCGCAAGCACTCCGAGACGCGTTCTCGTGCTAGTCTTGTCGCCGCTTAATTTTCGTTGGGTTAACTTTAACCCTTTAGCGCATCAATTGGCGATATCTTCGCACTCACTAGTCGGATCGACGAACCGTCTTCGCCTACGTGTTTATAAGCATAAGAATTAGGTTTCTAACCCCTCAAAAGAGATCAAACCCTAATATTAGCAAAAATCCCCAAATCAAATCCTAGGTTTAGCAACAATAGAGAAATCATGGTTTCAAGCTCCAAATTTGGGATTGAATCTTCTCTTAAGCTCCAATGGTTTCCATTTGAACCATTCTTAAGCAACAAAACCCTTTTCAAAACCTAGGTTTAGCATAAATGAGGAATCCATGGATGCTAGCTTCAATGTGAGCTAGATCCATCATCCCTAAGCTCATTAGGTTCCATTTGAACCAATAAAAGCAACAAAAACCATCCAAACCCTAGAAATCCAAAACTAGGGTTAGAGCTTACCTCTAGGGTTTGCTCCAAAGCAAGCCGTAAGCCAAGGATGAGGTGAAGAAGAGCTCCAAAACCTTCTTCTCCTTCTTCTCCTTCCTTTTCTTCCTCTCTTTTTCCTTCTTTTTCCTCTCTTTTTCCTTTTCTCCTTCTTCTCCTTCTATTCGGTTAGAGAGAGAGAGAGCTAGAGAGAGAGAGGGGCTGTGAGAGTGAGAGGGGAGAGAGCTGAGAGTGAGAGGGATATAACCTCTATTGTAACTGTCACGCCCCGTGACCGCTACCAATTTGGCTCGGCCCGGGCGCGTCGAACAGACGCCAGACGGACAGCACCTCCTCTGTCCGCCCAAGGCTAACAACGAGATTGTGTACAACAAGTTTCCAGGAAAATAACTTGAATACATACACAATCGATAACGAANCGTTTCAATATGACAATACCGCCTTGACTCATCAGATTACAACAAGGCCAAACCAAGAATACTTGCAACTGTAGCTAAGGAAGGTTTAAATGTGAGAGCCCCGTATTATCTTGTTATATTAACATTCTATAGCTTTAAGCTGCTATAACCGATTGAAACCGGTTTACCCGGTTTCACCCGCTAATTTGCTTAACCTGTTCAAGGTAAGCCACAAAGCTGTACAAACCTTCTCATTATTACTCAAGGTTTTCACAACCTTATCAAAATCGCAACAACCTGCGCTTTTCTTTAGCTTTGTCTAGCTTTTTGTCTTAAGACCTCGACGACATGGCCATGTTCCCACTACCGACATGGCCATGTTGGTAGCGTCGGTCCGACGCGTCGAGAGCCCAAGCTTCCGAAGTCCGCGACATGGCCATGTTCCGACCGAACATGGCCATGTTCGAGACGCTTTGTCTACTTGGGCTCCGAGCCAAACGCGAGCTAAATTCCCGGACATGGCCATGTTCCGGGGCACATGGCCATGTTCCCGCGCTGTCGACGCCCAATTCAACGTTTTAGACTATTTACCTCCCGAAAAATCGTATAACAATGACATTCCATGGCCTGAAGATTTCGATACTTCAATGCCACATGTAAATTTACCAAGGCCACGTCAACGCCACATTACATTGTACGAGTACTTTTTCGATATCTTACATTCTCCACCCCTTAAAAGGAGTTTCGTCCTCGAAACAACTTAACTCATGAACTTGAATTAAATTCATACCTCAATCCTCGAACAAGTGAGGATGATTTGCCCTCATCTGATCCTCGAGTTCCCAAGTGGCTTTGCGATCGTCGTGATTGCTCCACCGGACTTTAACATAGGGAATTTCTCGATTCCTTAGCTTACGCACCTCTCGAGCCAAGATCTCCACCGGAAACTCTTCATAGCTCAAATCATCTTGAAGCTCCGGCGGCTCATAAAGCATCGCATGCTCGGGGTCGTAAATATACTTGCGAAGGTTGGAGACGTGGAACACATTGTGCACACCCGCAAGCTTCGGGGGCAATGCGAGTCAATACGCCACCGTCCCAATTCGCTCTAAGATCTCGTAGGGGCCAATATAACGAGGACTCAGCTTTCCTCGCACCACAAATCGCTTCACGCCTCGCATCGGCGAAACCTTCAAGAATACGCGGTCACCCACCCGAACTCCAAATCTCGTCGACGTCTATCCGCATAGCTTTGCTGTCTCGACTGCGCCGTAAGCAGTCTTTTGCGAGCAAGGCGGACTTTCTCTTCCGCTTCTCGCAACACATCTGGGCCGAACTCCGCACGCTCACCTACATCGCTCCAGTGTATAGGGGATCGACACACCCGTCCATAGAGGGCTTCAAACGGTGCCATCTCCACACTAGCATGATAACTGTTATTGTAGGCGAACTCGGCCATCGGTAGGTGATCACACCAATTTCCTTTATAATCCATGACACATGCTCGCAGCATATCCTCCAGAGTTTGAATGGTTCTCTCGGTTTGCCCATCGGTCTGAGGATGAAACGCGGTGCTAAAATCGAGCCGTGTGCCAAGGGCTTCCTGCAGGCTCTTCCAGAAATGTGAAGTGAACCGGGGGTCACGATCCGACACGATCGATTTCGGCACCCCATGCAGTCTCACTATCTCATCAAGATATACCTGCGCTAACTTGTCTCCCGACCACGTAGTATGGATCGGCAAGAAGTGAGCCGACTTCGTCAATCGGTCCACAATTACCCAAATTGCATCGTGGCCGCCCTTTGAGCGGGGTAAGCCGACCACGAAGTCCATCGATATATCCTCCCATTTTCAAACGGGAATAGGTAAACTTTGAAGCTTTCCCGCTGGAAATCGATGCTCGGCCTTCACTTGTTGGCATGCTAGGCACTTTGCCACAAAGCGCCCAATGTCGGCTTTCATTCCCGGCAACCAATAGTGTGCTTTTAGGCCTTGGTACATCTTGGTGCCGCCCGGGTGACCAGCATACGGGGACCAATGCGACTCCTGAAGTATAAGCTTGCGAAGCTCTTCATCAGCGGGTACACACCTCCGGTTTCGAAACCGAAGCGTGCCATCGGCGTCTATATTGAACTCGCCGCCATGACCTTCCTCGATGTTCCGCCGCACCTTTTGGAGTTCTGGATCGGCAAGTTGCAGATCTTTAATCCTCTCCAACAAGGTCGGTTGGACAACGAGTGCCATCAACTGAGTCGGGACCTCGGGAGCAACTACTTCAAGGTCCAATCGCTCCATATCCAGCTCTAAGGGTTTTTGCTGGGTAACATCGAAAGCGAGGTTCTTCGCTGTCTTCCTACTCAGTGCATCTGCGACCACATTAGCCTTCCCGGGGTGGTAAAGGATATCAACATCATAATCCTTCAATAGCTCCAACCACCGCCGCTGACGCATGTTGAGCTCTTTCTGTGTAAACAGATACTTCAAGCTCTTATGGTCGGTGTAAATCTCGCAATGAGCGCCATACAAATAATGTCTCCAAAGCTTCAAGGCAAAGATCACCGCCGCCAACTCTAGATCGTGGATGGGGTAATTCTTTTCATAGCTCTTTAGCTGACGGGAGGCATAAGCAATAACTTTCCTGCCCTGCATCAGCACACACCCCAAGCCCAAATAGGAAGCATCGCTATAGACGACGTAGTCCTGCCCCTGCACCGGTAAGGCGAGTACCGGAGTCGAAGTTAGCCTCTGCTTCAACTCTTTAAAGCTCCGGTCGCACTCGTCGCTCCAAACAAACTTGGTGCCTTTTTGCGTCAAACGGGTAAGTGGAGTCACAATCTTAGAGAACCCCTCCACAAACCGTCGATAATAACCGGCTAGGCCCACAAAGCTACGGACCTCGGTAACATTCGTCGGGCGCGGCCAATTCTCAATAGCCTCTACTTTCCTTGGGTCAACAGAAACTCCACCCTCGAAAATAACATGCCCGAGAAATGCGACCTCTCGAGGCCAAAAATCGCATTTCTTTAACTTTGCATACAACTTCTTCTCCCGAAGGATTTGAAGTACCGTGCGCAAATGCTCCGCGTGCTCCTCGTCACTACGCGAATATACCAAAATCTCGTCTATGAAGACTACGACAAATCAGTCCAAGCACTCCTGGAACACTCGGTTCATTAAGCTCATGAACGCTGCCGGGGCATTTGTAAGCCCAAACGGCATCACTGTGAACTCGTAGTGTCCATATCGTGTGCGAAACGCCGTCTTCTGAACATCTTCCGGCTTGATCTTTAACTGGTGATAGCCGGACTGAAGGTCAATCTTCGAGTATACGCGCGACCCCTGCAACTGGTCAAACAAGTCATCAATACGGGGTAGCGGGTACTTGTTCTTCACCGTTACCTTGTTCAACTCGCGGTAATCCACGCAGAGTCGAAAAGATCCATCTTTCTTGCGCACAAATAGTACCGGGGCACCCCACTGCGAAACGCTCGGCCTAATGAATTCCTTGTCGAGAAGATCCTGTAATTGATCTCTCAACTCCCTTAGCTCGGCCGGCGCCATGCGATACGGGGCCTTAGGAATCGGCGCGGTGCCGGGTACCAAGTCAATCACGAACTCGATCTCCCGGTCCGGCGGCAAACCTGGTAACTCCGCGGGAAACACATCGGAAAACTCCCGCACAACCGCCAACTCCTCGAGGATTGGAACCGTTCGGTCAACCTCCACAACGGTCGCCAAATAAGCCATGCAACCGCTGTTCACCAGCTTCCTCGCCCTAGTTGCCGATACCATCGCGGCGAAGCACGAGCTCTTGCAAGCTCGATAGGTGAACTCTTCTTGACCCGGCTCCCGAAATGTGATAACTCGAGTCGGGCAATCGATCGATACATAGTACCTCGAGAGCCAATCCATGCCCAATATAACATCGAATTCCTTCAACTTCTTGAGCACCAGCAAGTCGATCGGCATAACCCAGTTATTCACTTGCACTGGACATGCCAAGCATCGCTTTCTAACCATAAATGATCGCCCGGGGCCCTCAACATGCCAGACATGCTCCCCAAGACGATACTCAATATTATGCGCTCGTGCAAATGACCGACTAATGAACGAATGTGAAGCGCCTGTATCAAATAGAGCTCTAGCTCGAACATCTTTAATCAAAATTATACCTGCCACAACATTGCGCTCGCCGGCCTCTGAAGGCTCCTCGATGTGAACAGGTGCAGCATACATCCTCCCGCTCGGCGCTGATCGTGCAGGCTCTGGCTGGCGTGGCGCTGCTGCTCGCCCAGTAGATGCTGCAGGAGGGGGCAGAGCATAGCGAGCTGGAACTGCCGGGGCCGATGCAGTCGACATAGCGGGCGAAGCTCCTCCCTGAGGACAGTCACGGATCTGATGTCCCGCTTGCCAACACTTGAAGCACCTCCCTCGGCGCTGCTCACAAACACCCGGCCGGTGGTTTCCGCCGCAGAAGATACATCGCTCAGCACCACGACCCTTGGCCTGAGAGCGTGGGTACTTCGGGGGCCTCCTGGAGCTAGACTGACCACCCGATCCACCACCTTGTCTTTTCTTGCCCTTGTCCTTGTCCTTATCGAACGCCTCACGGTCCTCACGCTCGCAAGCGTTCCCGTGCTCGACCCATAGCGCGCGATCCAATGCTCCCGCCAAAGTGTGGAACTTAAAGGCATAAAAATAGAGATGATTGATTGATGCCCCCATAGTACATGTTGTCGTGTGTTCATATTGCAGCTTATTTGCTTACCTATAAGCATTTCTATAGCTTACTATGATAGCCTGGTTTAGATGTTGATAGTTGCTTACTACGCAGGCTTTATTAGTCATGGCATATCATGATTCCAGGATTGAGGCCAATAGCTTGATATAGTTTCGTACCTGCTATTCGTTAACTTAGTTTATATTATATTGCATATATATAAATCTCTCTATGGACATACTTAAAGACTTAGTGGGTAGATCGCGGTATTCGCAGCTAGAACCCAGCCTGGAACTAGTTCGTTAGTTCTCACCCCGTGTGCTCTGGGGTACAGGTACAGCAGGACAGCGGCCTTCTCGATGGATCGCGGCAAGCGGCATAGCGGCCCAAGCATTGTTGATAGCTTTACCTTCCCTACCTTGCATTAGCTCTACTGTACTTTTGGTTTTACATTTGAGAGTAGATGTTGTAATAGGTGAGGTTTGGAGAGTTTATAAGTTATATTCATTTTAAGGAAAAAAAGGATGCAATGTATTAATGCATTAAAGTTAAATGATGTTGAAAGAGTTTATTGTTTTTCAATGAAGTCTCAAATAGTTAAGTTTCTCTCTTTTTTTACTTGTATGGTTTTAGCTGTAACGCTTGCTCTATTGGGTTGATCACTGTTTGTGCTCTATCGTTTATCGTGTTTGAGCTTGTGTATTGATTTTCAAGTGTTTGTCTGGGACTTGTTGTACACAATCTGTTGCTTAGCTTGGCGACAGGGGATAACCCGTACCGTTCGCCGTCGCGCCGGCCGCCACTCGACCGGAACAAATTTGGTCCGGTTTCGGTGGTGGCGGTCTGGGGCGTGACAGTTTAGTGGTATCAGAGCGGTTAAGAGCAAGCATAAAGAGAGAGTCTAGGATGAGCTAGGAGACTCTAGGTTGGTTAACGCACTAAGGTTAATAGGGTCGTGAGTGCGACGTGACACGCTACGACGCGGCGGAAGATAATTGATGGGTTTGGAGTTGGTGTTGTACTCTAGTTAATGGCTAGAATGATTCAGTTGTATTATTTTGCTTAAGGTGTTGTGTGTTGCGCCGCCGACAACTACGATGCCGAGTGAGAACTAATACACCTTGCAAGCTAACCGCCTGATTTATTTGTTTAATCGTATGTTCAGCAATTGCGACGACGTTGTTGGGCGTTAAGTAATTAACCAACGGTTTCGTTTCAAGGAACATGCCAAAGAGACGCTACGGTGCGAAGGCACCGCTCCGCATCATCCCGAGAGGCCGAGACAGTCCCTTGCCTCCATGGCGCCAGTGCAGCTGGGCCTACTGAGGTGAGGAGTTCAAGCGCAAGTTGTGCGCTCACGTGGACGGTTCGATAGGATCGCAGGAGCTGGCCGGAGACAGGCTGCGGCGGCGGCTGCGGCACGGTGCACAAGGCCGCGGTCCGCCTGCCCTTCGATTCGCGCGCCCTGAGTGGCGCCGAGGGTGCGGGAAGCGTTTCGACGTTCCGGTGCGGCGCAACCCACGCGTGGATATTCCTCCGGCGAGTTCGAGTTCTCCTACCCCTTGTTGCGGTGAGGAGGCGGAGGCGTGAGCTGGCGATGTGGCGCTCCACGAGGTTCACTTGAAGTTTCGCCCGCCTGCCTTGCGACAGAGAGTTGGTGGATCCAGACTGGCGTGGAGTCCTTGGCTGACGTGCTATGGAACTTATTTAGATATTTCAAGCCTTGGAGAGGGACAAGGGAACTTGCCGCTGGATTGTTCGAGAACGGCCAGACATTTCTGGTGCGGAGAGTCCAAGCAGTACCGATTCCCCGGAGCTTCCCCGACGATTGGCCGATTTCGCAAGCTGATGTTCGCCGAGTATTCGCCGACACAGCGAGAAGAGAAAGATGCGGGAAGATTTCCCGCAAGCTTCAAGCAAGGCAACGTACAGTTCGGGAAGTCTGAGCGGGAGTTCACCATCTCCTGAGCTTGCGTTTCCGGACGTGGCGAGCCAGAGCAGGATCCCGGGCGGGATTTTTGTTCGACGGTTCGGCCGGAGTTTCAAGTTGGCGCC
>NC_033622.1:9022983-9034364 GCF_001540865.1 Ananas comosus
GGTAGTGTGCGTTGAGAAACCGATTTCCGAGGGTTATGATTTTTGGGATTTGGTGAGAATGGTCGTGTTATTGTGTTTGTTGGGTTAGACTCTAACCCGGTGGACCTTCGTAGGTCGTCGCTTCCGTCTCCGCTTCGCGAGACCGTTTCAGCTTTATACATGGTGGGTACTTCCGATCCGACGTCGGTACAGTGGTGCACGCTCGGTGATATTTCTTCTATCCCTGTTCTTCTGTTGCTATTTTCGTATTATATATTGAGCTTGCATCCCCATTGTTTCTATTATACTCTACTCATATGTTTCTATGCTTAGTATCATGTGTAGGAGTAGAGTAGTTTATCCATATGTGATACCGGTGACCTGACTAGTCGGTTCTCGTACTTTATTTCGGTGACCTGATTGGTCGGTTCTCATACTTCGTTTCGGTGACCTGATTGGTCGGTTCTCGTACTTCGTTTCGGTGACCTGATTGGTCGGTTCTCGTACTTTGTTTCGGTGACCTGATTGGTCGGTTCTCGTACTTCGTTTCGGTGACCTGATTGGTCGGTTCTCGTACTTCGTTTCGGTGATCTAGTTGATCGGTGCTTTTATCTTATATCTGTTGACCTGGTTGGTCGGTTGTTGCATTATGTATTGGGTTGGTCTGTTTCTTGACTTCTGTCGTTTGATGACCTTTGAGGTCGGTGTACCCTGAGGGGTAGGATTGTCGGCTATGGCTGACGGTAGTTCTAGATTATATACTCAGATGACTTGTTGATCGATTCTTGCATATATACAGTAGTTGACCTATTAATCAGTATCTACATACTTTTGGTAGGATGTTGAGTTGTTCCATCCCAGTTGACTTGATTAGTCAGTACTTACATACAGTTGAGAGGATGTAGAGTCGTTCCATCCTAGTTGACTTGAGTGGTCGGTTCTTGTGCTTCTTTATAGTTTGATGACCTATTGGTCGGCTTGCCCCGAGGGGCGGTGATTGTCGGCTGGTTGCCGACATTTGGCTATTGATCATATCCGCATTGATCGCCACAGCTTGAGTGCATTTCACGTACACCAGCGGGTTGATCCCCCGCAGGGGGGTGTTCTTTTCCGGAAAAGTGGTCGTACATCCGACCCGTGAGCCCAGCGGTGTTCTCTTTGTGCTAGGGTTACATGCCAGGTGTGAGCAGGTAGTGGCTTCTGTCTGAGGTCCTTAGACCGACACGGCGGTTTAGATTGGGTACTTTTGGACTTCTCGTCCGGTTGGCGCATATAGCTATAGTAGCGGTTGTTGCATATATACTTCTAGTTCTTTCTTTACAGTTGTCTTGCTACTATAGTTTTGATATCCTTGTATGCTTGCAGTTGTACATTACAGTAGCGGTAGTTGTGTTTTCGTATATATATCTCATTCGTTCATTATCGTTGCTACTGTATTTTACTTACCCATACTGTTGTTTATCTCTTCCTGATCCGGTGAGTACTCCTCGCCTTCTTCGGCTTGCGGTACCCACTGGGAGGGGAGACATGTTTACATGTTCTCACCTCCCCCACTATTTTTCAGGTATTGCAGACGTTGAGCTTTGGGACGAGCCGTGAGGTACGTTCGTAGCGGTCGATAGAGCTTCCGACCCAGATTATCGGTTTAGTTTTATCCCTACTATTCTGTTGTTATAGCTTAGTCAGTTTATATGGTTCAGTATTTTTATTACATTGGAATATGTGGACTTTCATGAATGTAATAAAAGAATTTCTGGATTTGGTAAAATAAAAGGTTTTCTACCCCTCGTGGTAGCTTTTATAAAAGATAAAAGTTTTCGCGTATGAAACAGTTTTCAAAAGATTTTTCGTGGACTTTTGTTTAAACATCGAATGTAAAACTACGGTGTGAATGGTGAATGTATGAATGTATAGCTATCTGTATATTCATTTAATTGTGGTTGTATACTGTTTATACTTTTGTACTTGTGTGACGCCGTGCAAGTACAGGGGAGACTCTGTCCGTGTGAACAGTGGATTCCCTATATTTGTGGCGGATCTGGCATACTCTGGGGTCAGGTTTTTTTTTTAAAAAAAATTCAAACGCTTTTCCGCTGTGTTTCAAACAAAAAGGGGACCCCGGGGCGTGACAACTTACTAGTAACCTTTTAGAACCAACATATAAGAAACTCTGGAAAAAATAGTGAAATAAAGTTCTTGAGATGATCCAACTCCGATATGTTGAGCCGCTAAGTTTAATCCTGTAAAACGAGAAAGAAAAATGATTAGAATTGTGAATAAAATCTGCATGTTTTGTCAAAATAATAAAAAATACAATTAACTTATATTTGAAACATATCAAGTCAAAAATGCTATAATATTAGATGGATGTTTTAAGTATGTATTTTAAATTTTAACATAACAAACACAATTACCTATCTCTAATTTGACAATTTGAATAGAATACGATATAATTTAACTTGAAATTATTCAACTCATTTAATTGAAACAAACTAACTTACGTTTTCTGTCGATGCTTGTTGAGTAGGAACGGGCAATCCCATTTGTGAAAACTGCAACATCATGCTATGCATCTGAGGTTGCATTTCAGTATGCATCTGGCCTTGCATTTCGGCAATTCGTGGCTCAACTTCTCTTTCCCTTTGGTTCATTCGTTTCTCCACTTCAGTTTGAATTCGTACAGCTCTTTCTTGTTCTATTTTTGCTCGTATTTGCGCACGAATCATTTGTCCCCTAGTACTGTCACTTTCCAAAGGAATAGGACCTGAGCCCATGTGTAAAGGCGAAGTCAAGGAAACCATTTACTATTGTTATGTAATTTGGATGTTGTCTATTTTCAATATCCATCCAATCTTATCTATCTTGATATGTATATATAACTGCAATATATTTGGATATTAAAATTATCCACATGCACTATTAATAAAGGAGCGTATAAACTTAATAAAAAGTTATAAACAAACTTGAGAATTTATAATGGTAGAAATTTATCTTATTAAGGATTTATTTAATCTTATTATTTTATATTCATTTTTATATTTATTATGACTCAAACCTAATTGGCATGTCAAATAATTCAAACTTGAGATTTTGTAAGACATGTAATTACATATTACATGTATTATTATAATAATTTATATTTATAAATTATATATTAAATAATAGTATATTTATTTACTATATATATATTGGGATATATGAAAGAGATCTTATCCATATATACATATGGATAAGATCTTTCATATATGTATATGTGAGAGATCTTAACCATCTCATGGTGGATCTCTCACCCGTACGATTCATGAGAATTAGCCTATAGCTAATGAACTGCGGCGCTACAATCACATGAAAGAGGGAGTCAATGCAGACGTCCTTGGTATCCGCTTCGAAGTTCTCGTTTTGTCGAGAAAATTTTTCTACTATAACAACCAAACGTCAAATTTTAACATTTAAAAAATTTTCGATGATGTTAGAAGAAACCAAACATACCCCTAAAAATGACCAAAAAAAATGAAAACTCGATTTTTTTCTCAAACTCTGTAAATTAATGTCACGCCCCGGATGTCTCGTCCCTGGGCACGCCGACAAATCCGCCGTATACAAGGAATTTTTCCTGTATACGAAGCGACAGCTGTATCTGTAAATCAAAAACTATTACGAACAATAGTAGAGACCTGCTAGAGAAAACAGAAACTAAACAAACTGAGTTTCATATATATAGTCCAAATCCAAAAATATAGAGCTACTCGCACTAGCAAGTTAAGTCTACTATGTACATAAACTCAAAACAAAACATCTACCTGCAGTAGGGGCACCTCTAGCTCAGTACGTCGGGCAGCGCTCTAACTCGCGACGCCCTTGCCTCGATCCTGATCCGCGGAAGGCGCAGCAGCCGAAACCTGTGGCTCTGCAAAACAGGGATAACAACTGGACGTGAGAACTATTGTAAAAACAAGTAGTCCTCAGTGGGTACCGCCCAAAACAACATCGGTCCACCCACTAAGTCTACAGAAGGGAGCAAGAATAGCCGAAAAAGCAGGAAGTAAACTCAACCGCTACAAATCACTACACTATCATGCTGTACACTAACCAACTGCAGGAAATGTCAAATCTGACCCAATCCAATCGGGACTGTAAACAAATCCGTCCCTGGGACTGTGAATACACCCATCCCTGCCTAGTTGCGACTATCCAGCTACATCCACACTAACAGGTTCGTGGAGAGCTAGTCCAACCGGCATGAGCGACACCAACGCGAAAGCACAAAGCCCATCTTCGGAGTGGCACTTGTGGACGCTACCCAACCGAGTATGCAGCGTATCTCTGTCGAGCTCAATCAGGCTCTCGAAAGCCAAAGTCGAGTAACTAACTCAACCTGGTCTAACAACCAACAAGTGAAGTGTCCTCGGCACAATCTGACGCCAAAAAGGCGATACGGGTCCACCGTCAACTCCAACGGTACCCAACAGTCTGAAACAGCTCAAACGATCCTGTAAAAATCCACTCGGTGTACCAGCACAAACGTAAATGTATTCTAAACTATCTGGAGTACTCGTCTCGAGAATACTGCGACAGTACAAATTTATAACGGCTCCTAGAGCTAAATCATGCAGTTTAAATAAGTGACAGGTCCAAATTGCAGGTTTTCTCCTAGTTCAAATTCCAAGTCCAACATGTATAACCTACTCAAATTATTCCACATGCTCCAAATTCAGATTTGCAATCTATAATATAATCCATGAATTCGAGCTAGAAAAGACTATATTAAAACTTGAAGTTTATACATATCGACGATTAGAACTTAAGAGTCAAAACCGATGTAACCCACCTTAAAAATGCTAGATCCTGGCAGCAAATGAAGCCTCGAACCAAAAATGATCCCTGCTGGATCAACCGGAATCCTCCAAGTCCAGTGCTCGGGCTAACTCCAAGCTCTACAATCGACAATTCTCAATTCAGTCCAAAATTCACAACAGCAGAGAAGAACAGGGCTTCGACCAAGCTAACTTTCACCAAAACCAGCAAGTAAGGGCTTCGTGGATTCCTCTCGAAGTCCCGAATCCAACGAACCAAGTCCCGTCAAAATCCAATGCTCCTACGCCGAGTACGAGCTGAAATACTAACGGTTGACGATGGGAATCAGCAAACAGCACCTAGCTCGAAATGTCAATACTTGAAGCAATGCAACAGAACACTCACCTCCAAGGCTAATTGAACAGCGACACGGCGTCGAGAACGGTGAAAACGCACCCTCGCCTAGCTTCCTCGCAGCGCTACGATCCCAACCGTATCCCCGAACGGCTTCGCGGCGCGACGTCGGTGTCGAATCCGAGCTCCAACCGAACTCCTCCACGGTCGAACCAAGCTAGAGAGGGAGAGGGGAAGAAGGAGCAGCAAGAACACTCCCTCTCAAGCTCTCTACGCCTGTATATAGAAGTAGGGGGAGTGGGGTGATACAAACGAGGCTTGGAATTACCAAAAAGCCATTCTACCTACCCCTTTGTACCGGTACACGAGCTCCTGTACCGGTACAAGAGCCAACCCGCGAGCAGCTAAACCAGTGCGCGCTGGTTGTACCGGTACAGCCGCGCTGGTTGTACCGGTACAGCAAACAGAAAATTCTGCTGTTTTGCAGAATTCCTCGCGATAAGGTGCCCTCGCGTCGCACGGAGTCCGTTTTGCGTCTATTTGATGCCAACGCGACTCAAACTTGTCCCGGCACTCTCCAGAGCTGCCGACAAGCCTCCACCACAGAACCGCAGGGATCTCACATCCTCCCCTTCTAAAAAAAGTTTCGTCTGCGAAACTGAAACGTATCTCTGCTCATCCATCAAACAAATAGGGATAGGCCTCCCTCATCACCGTCTCAGGCTCCCAAGTCGCCTCCCGCTCCTCGTGATAGCTCCACTGCACTTTCACATATGGGATGACCTGGTTGCGCAATTCTTTCGTCTCCCGAGCAAGACTCCGCAACGGTCGCTCCTCGTATCTCAGATCCTCGCTAATCTCCAGTGGAGTGAAGTCGATCACGTGAGTGGGATCGAAAACGTATCTCCTCAATGCTGAGACGTGGAAAACATCGTGGATGCCAGCAAGTCGCGGGGGTAGAGCTATCCTGTATGCAACCGGTCCGATACGCTCCAATACCTCGAAAGGGCCAACAAACCTGGACTAAGTTTTCCACGTACCCCAAATCGGCGTATCCCTCTGGACGGCGAGACTTTGAGGAATACATGATTTCCAACCTGAAACTCCAAGTCTCGTCTCCTGGTGTCGGCATAGCTCCTCTGTCGGCTCTGTGCTGTCAAAAGGTGTCGTCGAACGATTCTCACCTTTTCCTCAGCCTCAAGTAGAATGTCTGGTCCAAGTGTCCTCCGCTCACCCACATCGCTCCAAAATAGGGGAGATCGACATCTGCGTCCATACAACGCCTCAAACGGAGCCATCTGAATGCTCGTTTGATAACTGTTGTTGTACGCAAACTCAACCAGTCTCACATATCGATACCACCCTCCTCCAAAATTCAGGACGCATGCCCTAAGCATATCCTCTAGAGTCTGTATGGTCCGCTCTGACTGACCATCTGTCTGGGGGTGGAACGCCGTGCTAAAATGCAGCTGAGTGCCCAAGGCTGTCTGAAGACTCCTCCAAAACTGAGATACAAACCTCGGGTCTCTGTCTGACACAATCGACACAGGCACGCCGTGCAGCCTGACGATCTCATCCAAGTATAGCTGCGCAAGTCTCTCCCTGGACCAGGTAGTCTGAACCGGTAGGAAGTGAGCAGACTTGGTCAGTCTGTCCACTATCACCCAAATCGCATCGTAGCCACCCTGCGCTCTAGGCAATCCAACAACGAAGTCCATAGTATATACTCCCACTTCCACTCTGGCACTGGCAGACTCTGAAGCTTGCCAGCTGGTACCTGATGCTCGGCTTTCACCTGTTGGCAAGTCAAACACTGAGCCACATATCTGCCAATGTCCCTCTTCATTCCAGTCCACCAAAACCGTGCCTTTAAGTCCTTATACATCTTGGTCCCACCTGGGTGGACCGTATAAGGAGAACAATGAGCCTCTCTCAGAATGTCTGCTCGGATCTCAGAATCCACAGGCACACACAGTCGGTCCCTGTACCGTAGTACTCCCGAACTGTCCAAAGCAAAACCCTCAGCCTGCCCCCTGTCTAGCTGCTCTCTAATCCTCAACAAGTACGGATCTCCACTCTGTTTCTCTCGGATCCTATCCAACAGAGTGGGCTGCAAAACTAGAGATGTCAGCCTCGCCGTAGACCCAGGGGGTACTATCTCGAGTCCCAGCCGCTGTAGCTCCTCGAGTAGGGGTCTCTGCTCAGTAATCCTCAAACTCAGGCTCTGCACTGACTTCCTGCTCAACGCATCTGCCACCACATTCGCCCTGCCGGGATGATACTGAATACTAATGTCATAGTCCTTCAGTAACTCCAACCACCGGCGCTGCCTCAGGTTCAGCTCCCTCTGTGTGAACAGATACTTGAGACTTTTATGATCGGTGAAGACCTCGCAGTGCTCGCCGTACAAGTAATGCCGCCAGAGCTTCAAAGCAAAAACCACCGCGGCAAGCTCCAAGTCATGCGTAGGGTAATTCTTCTCATAATCCTTTAACTGCCGTGAAGCATAAGCAATCACCCTACCATGCTGCATCAGCACGCAACCAAGTCCACTGTGCGATGCATCACTGTAGATCACGAATCCATCCCCCATCACCGGAAGGGCAAGGATAGGAGCCGACGTCAACCTCAGTCTCAACTCGTCAAAGCTCCTCTGACAGTCGTCGCTCCAGACAAAACGAATCCCCTTCCGCGTCAAGCGTGTGAGGGGTGTGGAAAGCTTCGCAAAGCCTTCCACAAACCGACGGTAATATCCTGCCAGTCCCAGGAAGCTCCGTACCTCAGTCACCGTCGTCGGTCTAGGCCAATCTCGAATCGCCTCAATCTTCTTCGGGTCCACTGCTACGCCCTCAGCTGAAATCACGTGGCCCAAGAAAGCAACCTCCCGTAGCCAGAACTCGCACTTCTTTAACTTGGCATACAACTTCTTCTCGCGCAGAAGCTGTAGCACAATCCTCAAGTGCTCCTCATGCTCAGCATCACTCCGGGAGTAAATCAGGATATCGTCGATGAAGACTACCACAAACCTATCCAAGAACGGCTTGAACACTCTGTTCATCAAATCCATGAATGCGGCAGGGGCATTCGTCAATCCAAAAGGCATCACCGTGAACTCATAATGCCCGTACCGAGTCCGAAAAGCCGTCTTGGGAACATCCTCGGCCCTCACCCTCAGCTGGTGGTAACCTGACTGGAGATCAATCTTCGAAAAGACACAAGATCCTTGCAGCTGATCGAATAGATCATCAATGCGCGGCAGAGGATACTTGTTCTTGATGGTCACTTTATTCAGCTCCCGGTAATCCACACATAACCTGAGCGAACCATCCTTCTTCTTTACAAATAACACCGGCGCTCCCCAAGGCGACACACTGGGTCTCACAAACCCTCTATCCATCAGATCCTGAAGTTGCGCCTTTAGCTCTCTCAGCTCTGCCGGTGCCATCCTGTAAGGTACCTTTGAGATTGGTGCAGTTCCAGGAACTACATCAATCACAAACTCAATCTCCCTCTCCGGCGGCAACGTCGTCAACTCAGGGGGAAACACATCCGGAAACTCGCGGACTACTGGGATGTCCTCGAGTCTCGGCGCCGCCGTAGGTACCTCCACAACTGTCGCTAGGAAAGCGATACACCCACTGCTCAGCATCTGTCGAGCCCTCGCCGAAGATATCCAGGTGGCAAACAGCGTGCTCCTGCAGCCTCTGAAAGTAAACTCCTCCTGGCCTGGCTCGCGGAACGTCACCGTCCTCGCTCCACAGTCGATCGTAGCATAGTACCGCGCCAGCCAATCCATACCGAGCACTACGTCGAAGTCCTGCAGCTGCCCTAACACCAACAGGTCTGCGGGCATGATCCAAGAGTCTAACTGCACCGGACAGGACCAACAACACTCTGTAACCTGCAAGACATGGTCGGGGATCTGCACCTCTCGTGCCTGAGACAACGCTCCTAACTCTAGACCATGCAACAATGCAAATGCTCGGCTAACAAAGGAATGCGATGCACCGGTATCAAAAAGAGTGCGAACTCTAATGCCAGAAATCAAAGTGATACCTGCCACCACTCGGTCGGCTGCTGAAGAGTCCTCCACCTGAGCTGCATAGACCCTGCCACTCGGAGCCTGCTGTCGCCGCTCACTCGACCGCGGCACAGACGATCTGTCCTCCTGGCGGTAGCTCGGTGCTGCTCCGTAAGACTGCTGTGGTGCTGGTGGTGCCGAAGCTGATGACGGTGCTGGAGATGCTGCTCGGGGACAAGCTGCCCTCATGTGTCCCGGCTGACCACATCCGCAGCACCTGCCCTCTCTCTGCTCGCACTGTCGGGGCCAGTGTGGTCCCCCGCAGATCACACATTATGGCGTCCTCTGAGTCTGCCCCTGCTGATGGGATCCCCTGGAACGCTTACGCCTCGAAGACCCATGACCCTGAGAGCATGATCGTGGAGGGCTCGGCGGACGTCTGCTGCTCGACTGCTCTCCGTCATCTGGAAAGGGGCGCTTCCTGTCCTGACCCTGCCCCACGGCCTGAGTCCTCTCCTGCAGCGACACCTCACCTCTCTCCACCCATAGGGCCTGCTCTATGGACGCATCTAGGGTCCTCAACCTCTGCGCCCGTGCTAACATGAAGATGTCCGGTCTCAGCCCCTGCTCGAACATGTACACCCTGTGCGCCTCGTCTCTAGCCACAAATGGCACACAGTTCAGGAGTCGAGTAAACTCCCGAATGTACTCTTGCACTGGGCGATCCCCCTGCTGAAGTCTCCTCAAATCCTCCTCGAGCTTCTACTTCACACTGTTGGGAAAGAACATCCCAAACAGCATTTCACAGAACTCATCCCAACTCAGCTGCGCCGCCACCAGCCCCTGGTCTCGCCTCGCTCTCGGCCACCAGTCATGAGCATCACCTGCTAAACAGTGTACTCCCAGAGGGACCTGCTCCCCCTCCGGAATGAACAGATCCTCAAATAGCTTCTCCATCGCACTGACCCATCCCTCAACAACCCAGGCCTTAGGGCATCGGCCATCGAAAATCGGTAGATCAAAATGACGGAAGCGAGCCAACCTCTCCGTCCACCTCTCCTGCTCGGCCTCTGTCAACTGTACTGGCCTCCTAGCAAACGCAACTGGCGCTACTGGAACTGCTGCTTGCGGAGGGACTGCTGCAGCTGGTGCTGTCACTGGAGTAGTCGGGGGTGGAACTGGCGACTCTGGTACTCTCGGTGCTGAACTCGGTGACTGAGCTACCCTCTTGCACAACCTCTGCAACAACTCCCCCTGCTGCCTCGTCACCTCAGTCAGGGCAGCTAACTGTGCACTCAGATCAGGGGATGCGCTAGCCACAGGTCACGCACTCGGCTCCACAGCAGAGGGTGCACTCGCCTCCGGTCTGTCACCCTGCTGCTGCCGAGTACTCTGCTCCATCTGCTCAGGTCTCTCAGAAGGTCCCGCATGATCACGCGTCAACTGGGCTCGCTCCCGCAACGACGGTCGACCTCGGCGACGATACATAGCTGAAAGAAATAGATCGGGGTCAGTTGAAACACAAACACTCTTGACCCAATCAACGAAAGTCTGGAAGGCGGTCCCTGTTTCCCTCCAAAATTATGTCGTCTGCAGCCAACATAATTTCTCAGGCCAAAACAGAAACTCCTTCAGTCACTCACTCTACTCTAATAGGAGTTAGAACAAATAATCATTGACTTTCGCAATTAAATTACGCCTCTCGCGTCTTGCTTTCCTAAGGTTTGCCAAACTTAGGTTTCCTAGGTCCCAACGACCTACAGCAAAGCTCTGATACGAACTTAATCTGTCACGCCACGGATGTCTCGTCCCCCGGGCACGCCGACAAATCCGCCGTAAACAAGGAATTTTTCCTGTATACGAAGCAACAGCTGTACTTGTAAATCAAACACTACTACGAACAGTAGTAGAGAGCTGCTAGAGAAAACAGAAACTAAACAAACTGAGTTTCATATACATAGTCCAAATCCAAAAATACAGAGCTACTCGCACTGGCGAGTTAAGTCTACTATGTACATAAACTCAAAACAAAATATCTACCTGCAGTAGGGGCACCTCTAGCTCAGCACGTCGGGTAGGGCTCTAACTCGCGACGCCCTTGCCTCGATTCTGATCCGTGGAAGGCGCAGCAGCCGAAACCTGTGGCTCTGCAAAACAGGGGTAACAACTAGGCGTGAGAACTACTATAAAAACAAGTAGTCCTCAGTGGGTACCGCCCAAAACAACATCGGTC
>NC_033622.1:9035429-9162971 GCF_001540865.1 Ananas comosus
CAGCGACAGGCTAATCGGAACCTCCACTCACAAGGCAACGTAACGAAGTTCATAATTGTAAAGCTCGATCCACAACAAACGACTAAGGGTAGCAGCTGGCAATCATAAAGTCGAGCATGAGCCACATCCTCGTAACCTAAAACTGCCCTGAACCAAGCAACCTAAGCCCTGAAGCTCTCCTTAGGTGCTTCGGGAATGAACGACCAAACCACTTCCAATCTAACCAGCTTCGGATGGCGTCGAGAACGGTAAAAACGCACCCTCGCCTAGCTTCCTCGCAGCGCTACGATCCCAACTGTATCCCCGAACGGCTTCGCGGCGCGACGTCGGTGTCGAATCCGAGCTCCAACCGAACTCCTCCACGGTCGAACCAAGCTAGAGAGGGAGAGGGGAAGAAGGAGCAGCAAGAACACTCCCTCTCAAGCTCTCTACGCCTGTATATAGAAGTAGGGAGAGTGGGGTGATACAAACGAGGCTTGGAATTACCAAAAAGACCCTCTACCTACCCCTTTGTACCAGTACACGAGCTTCTGTACCGGTACAAGAGCCAACCCGCGAGCAGCTAAACCAGTGCACGCTGGTTGTACCGGTACAGCCACGCTGGTTGTACCGGTACAGCCACGCTGGTTGTACCGGTACAGCAAACAGAAAATTCTGCTATTTTGCAGAATTCCTCGCGGTAAGGTGCCCTCGCGTCGCACGGAGTCCGTTTTGCGTCTATTTGACACCAACGCGACTCAGACTTGTCCCGGCACTCTCCAGAGCTGCCGACAAGTCTCCACCACAGAACCGCAGGGATCTCACAATTAATTTTTCATAAAGTATTATTTTTTGACAAATCAAATATTGAAAAAATTATTTTCAGCCTAAAAAGTGTTTTCTCATAATTTTTACGAGGAACCAAACACATCCTTAATGAAAAAAAAATCATCGAATTCCTGAAAAAATAAATCACTTGCAAAAGTACTTCATGAAAGTTCTCTTTGCCGTTATTAATAGAATGAACATTATAATCTAATTATCTTATGGCATTCGCAAAATTTTATAGAAATTTATAAAGAATTTTCTCTAGCATGCAAGCACACGAGTAGACCTTAGGTTTTGATCATCTAAATGCAACCCAAAGTTTAATTAGTTCATGCTGAGGAGAGAAAATTGAGGTTGAGATTGTTGTTACCTCGAGGAGATAGTAGATGCGTGAGATTGAGGGCGGCGTCACCAACGGAACGCTAGGTGAAGGTTGAGGCCGGCCACTATTACGGCTATTTTGATGGGCAACTTCCACAGCAATATGCGATGATCGGTGGATCAAGAATGGATTGAGAAGTGGAGGATGCGAACAGGTTCTTTTTCTTTTATGGAGGAGCAAGAGTATGAAGAAGCAGGAGCGGGCAGAAAAAAAAAAGGAGGGAGAGATTTTTGCCTAAGATTTTTATTTTGAAAGTAAGATTTCTGACGGTGGAGGGAAAGACGAAAATACGCGATATTTCTTAAAATATAAGAAATAAGTCAGAGTATTTTTTTATGGACAAAATATAATATGGTCATAAATATAGAGTTAAATATTACTGCTAAAATTAGCTGTTTTCAAGATTTTTTTGCAATTAATATACATAAATTTAGGATTCGTTTGGATCAAAATAGAAATTAGAATCAGAATAGAATTCAGAGATGGACCAGAATTAGAAACAAAATAGTAAAACCATCTACCATGTTTGGTTTAGAATAAAAATCGAAATCAAATGGCTGATTTTCATTTTTATAGAATTTAAAATCAAGTTCGCAACTCAAACGATAGAATTAAATTTATAATTTAAGTCCATAATAAAAATTAAATATTAAATATTTACATCAAAAATTTAAAATAATAAGTAAAAATTTCAAATACAAATTTTTAAAAATTAAAATTTGAAACTGAGTGAATAATTCAACAGACAAAACTAATTTTTTGTTTGATTCAAATTTATACTTGAAATTACAATTTAAATTTCAATTCAAGTCTATAAAATTTAATTTATAAAATTTACAATATAAAATTTAAAAATAAAATTTAAATTTAAAATTTATTTATCAATTGCTTGATTGAATTTTAATTTTACTTTAAGTTCAAGTTAAAATATAAATGTCACGCCCCGGGACCGATTTTAAAAGCCTTTTGAAAACAGAGTTGCGGAAAGCGTGCCATTTTTTTTTTTTTTTTTCAACCTGGCCCACGTGACGTACAGACCCGCCACAAATACAAAGTTCCTCTGTCNATCTATAATATAATCAAAAAGTATATGTAGTATTTTCTATTTTATCGAATTTTTAATAAGAATGATCGAACACCGGAACACCTTACGTACTATAAGGAAGAGGATTATAAACTCCGGAAAATGGATAACTAAGATGATTACGAAAGTAACAGTAGTAAAGTAACACGTATAGAAGTATGAAAACAAAGTATAGACGATTAAGAAGAACGTAATGTGCAAAGAGGAGGAGCCGAAGAAAAACCAGAGTTTTTCGTAAGCTTATATTAGTCGTGCTCAACAGAAACTAAAAGCTTTAAGTAGGCCTTATCCTGGGTTGGGTACTGTTACTTCATCACATGCAAAAAGAAATTAATCGTTTCTATTTTCCAGTAAAGCCCTACCTGAAAAAACACGTTGAAGTCCTATATTACCTCGGTTTAGAGGTTATAAAAAGACATTTTTCATTCTTTTGATTTAACTGATTGACTTTGTAAAAAGTATTTTACATTTTAAACAGATTTACATTTCCGTATGTTAATAAAAACTCGTTTTGAGTAAATGTCCGAACGGTAAGAAGAAGCACACACACATTCCTGACTCTAAAAACTGTCACGATGATTTGAGAGACAACTACTACAAATACACACATTAAATTAATGTATTCGTGAGCAGTTCAAAGCCCGCTTTTACTCGATTTTACCTCTTCTATGCGCTGAAAATCAAAAGTGAATTCACTTATCATTGAGGTCAAAAAGCCCTTCGGTGCCTCATCTCAACCGAACACCGCGCGTAGCCTGAGGCAAGTATAGTCAGGTTATCGAGCAAAGCTGGCTAAGTCGACAAGACCTTGATCATCGCGACTACCTAAAACTCAAACTACGTGCCTAAGGCTCTTTTAGGTTTTTATGTACAAAATATACATAAACACACACACAAAGGAAGATAACCTTCTTCCAACCTAAAACAACACTTAGGCACCAGCTAGCTCTACTTAGCTTTCACATCGAAACAACAGAGACTCCACGACTAGCGTGACCACGTTAGGTAAACGTTTAGACTGCCTGCCTAGACTCCTCTAGCGCGCAACTAGCTCCTCTCCAGCCACTACCGTTTTGCCATTAAAGCGTTTTCAACGCTGTAAAATACATGGCAAAGTGCACTTTAACGTGCACCTCCCCAAATACGTGCAAAATAAGCACGCCACTCCCTGATCTTAATTTACCAACTCAGAACCTCCTGAAAAGCCGTTCAAATGTGAATGTAAATATCCAACTACAATCTAAAAAACGAACCTTTGGGATTGGGATCCAGCAAGGACGATCGGGATCAGGTGGTCGGCGGAGTCGGTAGAGGACGGGAGGGGCACGCGTACGAGGCCGGCGGCCGCTCGAGGAGGCCGGCGACCTTTAGGGACGTAGTGGAGAGAGGGAGAGGGAAAACCGGTTGGGGAAGTGGCGTAACACCAAACGCCTGGGACCATCGGTGGATCGAGCTCGTGGAAACAGGGGACCGGCACCGGGTCGGAAGCCGCTGAGGGGAGCAGCGGTGGCAGCAGGGACGCGTGGCGGCGGCGGCGGGTCTGTCCGACGCCGGTCTAGAACCGTCTAGACCGGGTCCTCGAAATCGAGGGACGATCGTGACGGCGGCGGTGGAACCCTGCCGGCTCTGTGGGAAGGAGCCTCGGGGCCGCTGGAGGCGGCGGCCGGGGTGGCAGTCGCGTGCGGCGGCCTCGGCGGGGTCGAGAGACGCCGGTGGAAGTACGTGGATCCGGCTCGAACCCAGTAGAAACGTAGGCGCGCGGCGGTGGCGAGGGATAGCCGGCGCGGCGGGAGACCGCTGGAGGCCGCTGGAGCGCGCGCGGAGGGGCGGCAGGGGCGTGCGGTGGCCGGCGGTGGGCTCGAGAGACGCCGGCAGGGCTCGCGTACGCCCGTTACACAGTGCGGGGCCCTGGCCGCCTCCGGGAGGGCCATCGCACGGGTCTGGGTGGTATACAGATGTGTATATTCCGCAGATGTTATTTTCGCCTTCATTTCCGTTCGTCATCTTGTTCATCTTCTTCACTTTACTGATTGTTGATTACTATAGTCTCGCTCATTTCAAGATTGTAAATGTGGTTATCATTATCTTGTATTGATTGTGTACTTTCATTTGTATTCAATATGTCATAGTCGGAGATTATGTTTATACCACCAATGATTATGTGACCATCTTGAGAGTTGGAGAGGTTTTATTTTGTGTTACTCTCCATCTGGTGGATCGCTTAGCAGGAGCTTCCTTCGATCGAGCTTTGTTGAGGGAAGGGCGCCAGGGACCGGAGTGGGACTCACCTTCCGAGACTTTTGTAGCTCTTTTTCTCCCGCACTCTTGATATTAAATATCAAGGGTCANCCGTTAATGACTGGAGTCGAGTACGAGGTGATCCGGGGTTTTTATTCCCATTCGTTGCTATTATTATTACTCGTTATTTTTCCTCGTACATTATTTGACGACTTTCTCTCTTGTATTCATTTTTACGATATGATGATATAGGGAGTATTCGTGCTACAGTTTGACAACATGTAGATAAGGTAGTATTCCTTTTCATTGGTTACCGTTATCAAATGACAATGTTGGGAAATTAGTATGTACTACATATTCGAGATAGTACCGTTGGTTCGTATGACACTACTTTATCTATTGACAGTTCATATGATGTACAGAGTTGTGATACGATTTTCGTATATTTACATTGAGTTGATGATTGGGATAGATCATCACTTCTTTCTCCTCTAATCTAGAGTGGCACCGCTCTTCCTCATGATGGATCACCTCCTAATAATGGGGCAAGCTCTTCTCACTCTAGTTATGAAGCACCACCAACTCAGGTATTGTCACGCCCCGGGGCCGATTTTAAAAGCCTTTTAAAAACAGAGTTGCGGAAAACGTGCCATTTTTTTTTTCTTTTTTTTTTCAACCTGGCCCACGTGACGTACAGACCCGCCACAAATACAAAGTTCCTCTGTCCACTCGGGCAGAGTCTCCTTTGTATTTGCACGGCGTACCAACGGATACAACAGGATCACAACCACAACCTACAATTACCAATTAACAACCAAAATGATATGCATTTTTATACAGCTAACAATCCTTAGAGATGATGCATGCCTCTAAGCACTCCTTAGGCGTTGGATGATGCAATGCACAGTATAATAATCATCCTATTTAAAAGTGCTCCCCACACGGAAGCTTTTATTTTTAAACTCTAATTCATTCATTCATAAAAACCATTCGAAAACCTTTTTAAAACTGTCTCCCACACGGAAACTCTATTTTGAAAACCAGCTACCTCGAGGGGTAGAAATCCACAAAGCGTATAAATCCAATCTGAAACCAAAGATCCAAAACCACATATCTGAAAACTCCAATCTCATGTATAATAAAACATCCATAATCTTATGCATACGAGGAAAACCAACTCATTCAAACAATCATAAGATCATCTAATCATGCATAACGGAAATCACAACATTCAAACATCTAACTGAACCATTTATTTAAATGACTACTAAAGGCGGGAAAGAAATACAACCAGGGTGGCGATCGCTATACCAGACTAGCTAGATCGTCCTCTCGTCGAGCCCAAAATCCAACTCCTCGTCTATGTCACCTGGAGGGGGGGAATGGGGGGTGAGAAACCGCAACCATGGTTTTCTCAGTGGGTACGACAGAGCCACGAAGGCAAGTCGTAATCACCGGAAACCAAAGGAGATAGATAAACGAGTATATATCTGTAAGCTGATATGAAATAGAACTACAGTAGCTACAACAGATAAATAGGAAGCAATAAATAAACCTGCTACTGTATAGAAAATAATGCAAAGGATGCCTCAATGTACTGAACCAGAAACTGTACCCAATCTGTGCCTGCTGTATCGGTCCGCAGACCTCAAGCGCTGCCTGTCACTAACTGCACCGACCTGATCCATCCGCCCCGCAGGACGACCTATCCGGATAAGTACACCTCCTATCGGTGGCCAAACCGATCCGGTGTCATGAATACCCCCAAGTGCTGTGACTAAGTCATGCTGGTATGCTCAAACAAAAACAAACCCGGCTAAAGCCGGTGCCTAGGCCGAAGCCAACAACGAGGGCGTACAATGCCAAACTGAAATAGAAGCTAGGGCGTACAACGCCGAACCTCGATCAACCATATCGAAACACACGACAAGAGAGTCGATGTGTTGCCTGGACCCATGGTCCACAGAGATACTGAAATACAAATGCAACCTGCTCTACATGTCTATCCACAACTATACAATGCAATCAAGGGGTGCGATAACCAAACGATAACAAGCAATGACATGTAGAGTCTAAATACAGGAATAGGAAAACAGGAGAAGGAAGTGAAACGCTCTCACCGACTACCAGCTCGAAGCACCCACCTGTCACTGTCGCGTCGGAACACTGGGTACGCACAGAGTCTACCGGACCTAAGAAGATCCACCGAGTCAGTATCCAAACCACTAACCCAAAGCACGAGACTCACAAACCCCCACACAAGATCCCCGTAATCGGTTTCCCAAAACCGATTACCGCAACTCACCGGAAGTCCCGAAAATCACACCGGGACGCCGTCGGGACCCACTAAGTGTCCCGAACTCACCGACTCGTGCCACGAGTCACCCGCTGCCCCAAAGCACTCCAATTTGGATGCCTTGGCAGCGAACACGAGGTAACACAACAATACGATCATCGCCGGATAATCGTACGAATCCGTAGTGCGCAACTAGCTCCTCTCCAGCCATCACCGTTTTACCATAAAAGCGCTTTCAGCGCTATAAAATACATGGCAAAACGCACTCTAGCGTGCACCTCCCAGCAAGAACGCAAAATCAGCATAACACTCCTAGAGCCTAACTTTAATACTACAAACTCCCCGAAAGAACGCTCAACATGGAACAAATATATCACCAAGGATCCCAAAACTGGCACCATGGGATTGGGATCGGAACGGGATCGGGTCGGCGGAGGGAGAGGAAGGGGACGTGGACGACGCGCACGGGTCCGGCGGCGGCTGACTCGGGGCCGGCCGGTTGGCGGCGCGTCGGTGGTGAAGAGAGAAAGAGGTAGAGAAAGAGAGAGGGAGAGAGGAGAGCCCAACACACTTCCGGGCCCCGACGCAGAGGACGTCTGGGGGGGGGGGATCTGAAGTGGCACGAGGCCGTTGAGTAAGGGCGGCTGGCGGCGGCAGTGGACACGGCGGTGTCGGCGAGGTCGGCGAACGTCGTCGGGTCCGGCTCGAGTTCGGCTCGACCCAACGTCGGCGACGGGCGCGCGGCGGTGGCGGACTCTAGCGAAGGCGGCTGTAGGGGGCACGGGCCCGCGAGGAAGGGCGGCCAGCGGCGGCGGGGCTTCGCGGCGGCAGCGGCGGAGCCGGTCGGCACCGGCGGGGTCTGGGCGAGCCAGGCTCCGTTCGGGCGCCGGAGAGGGAGCGCAGCGGCGACGGGACCCGGTGGGGACACCGTGGAGGGGCTGGAGTCCGTCAGCCGGCGGAGACGGGGCTCGGCGGGGCTCGCGGCGACGGCGGCGCGCTCGGCGGACGTCGGGAGGTTGGGCTCGGGCTCGGCTTTGGCACACGCCGGAAAAGGAGCGCGGCGGCGGCGGGACTCGGAGGACACGGCGGGAGGGGGCTGGAGGACGTCGGCGGAGGCGGCAGGGCCTCGAGGGGCCGGCGGCGGCACCGTCGTCGTAGAGGACCTTGGGCACGGGATCGGGCACGCCCGAGTAGAACGGGGCGGCAGCGGCGGCGGCGAAGGTCCGCGACAGACTCCACTCGTGGAGTGAGGAGAGGAGGGGGCGCGGGTAGGGACCGGAGGCGCGCGCGGCGGCACGGCGGCCTTCGGCCGGCCTCGTTCGAACGAGGCCGGTTCGGGCTTTACCCCGAAAACACCCTACCGGATGACAAGACCCGAAGGGCTCGAAGGGGCTAGAGATGCCTTCCCTCGTGCTACTAGGACCGTTCAACGACTATTAGCACGAGTGGAACCAAAGATAGCCCTTCCGGGGCAAGGCGACAAAACCGCTACAGCGAGGCAAAGTCGGAAAAACCGACGACAAAGCCCAAACACGAATAAAAAAGCTGCTAGGCTCCGATAAGGCTACGGAGGCCTCCACTCGTGCCACTGGCGACCAGTCACGACTAGTGTTACGAGTGGAAGGGAACCTAGTCTTCACAGGCCAATCAAGACAAGCCGCGCTAGAAGGGACTGACGCGCGATAAGCGACTTGGAAGCCCAACGAGGGCGCGAAAGGTGTCGCTCGGCGACACGAGGCCTAGTACTCGTGCCTGAGGCCATGCAGCTCTGGACAGTCATATACAGAGACGCCTGAAACTTTCAGGAACCAAACGTACTTGCTCGGCGAACTAGCGAGTTTAATGTATTTTACTACTATAAAATACATTAATCTCCCAGAAAACACGTTAACACGAAACGCACCGATGACACCCGTCACACACCCTCAAACAATACTAGCGACCTGACTAACAGGTACCAGGCAATCGAAAGCGCCTTTAGCCATCCAGCTAAAGCTACGCAAAAAGCCGTTTTAAGCGGTTTTCTTGCGCCAAAGCCAAGCCTAAGAAAGGCTGCCACAAACCAACGAAGCACAAAACAGCGACTCGGAACAACAGACCAGTGGTAGCAGTAAAACACCCAAGCTACTACTATCCACTCGCTGCCTCCCAAGGCCACAGCTTTATCTGTGAAGGCCCTTGGNTTAGTTCCAGAACAGCTGAACCGGTCGAAACGAGCTATTGGACTGCTATGAACGGAGTCCGGTACGAGCCAGAAGCCAACTTCTCACCGCGGCTTCTCCGGAAAATCGAGTTACTATTCACTTTAAGTGAAACTTGGAAATCGCGTAGAATTTCCGTTTTAACTCGTTTTCGCCCGAAACTTGACGAGTGCTTTTGTAATTAAATTACACACAAAAACATCGTCAACTGAGAGTTTAGCTACACTGCAAAAATCTCAGTCCTTACAATAAAATTAGAAAATGAATTTCTAAATGTCAACTTATATTTTAACTTAAAATTAAAGTTAAAAAATTAAATTAAATTTCAAATAAAAAATATATAAAATATTTGAGATATTTTTTAAGTAAAAAATTCATTCTGATCTAAATAATAATGACAAAGCAAAAATAAGATACTAATTCTCTTAAAATTTATCAATATCACTTTTAGTGACCAAACTTAACTGCTGCCACAAATGTGCTCTACATTTATTACCACATATATGGCCACTAATGTAACCGACATGTTTTAATGGCAAAACTAAACTATTGCCACTATAATTAAATATACTAGAATACAATAGTGGCAAAATATAAAATTTTGTCACCAATACACTAAATATTTATATTAAAATAGAAAGTTACTAAATAAAGAGTACTTTTAGTGGCCAAATCTAAAATCCACCACTAACGATCTTTACATTTATTGGGAATAAGTCACCACAAAAATCACGTTCACTTTTTAGTGGCAACATTTAAATCTCGTCACTAAAAATAACCATACTTTGCGGCCATTTTCAAGAATTTTCTGCAATTAATATTCATAAATTCACGTTAAAATAAAATAGTGGCAAACTATTTTATTTTCGCACAAAAGTGAAATATTTAGATGCAATATCTAAATGGCCACAAATAATTGGCCACAAAAGAATGTTTTTCTTATAGTGAGTTTTTGCCAGGGAACATGCACCAATGATTGAAAAATGTGTATCAATAACTGAAGCTCATGCATTGACTGCAAAGTCCACAACAAAATGTGACGAAGATCTAGTTGCACCTCCTGACTATTATGAAAATTAAGATTTAGTCCTGCGTCTTTGTTATTTTGATTTCACTCTTTGAACTTAGTTTTATGATTTTGGAAATGTTGTGATGTGAACGTGTGTTGTTCGTATATTTAATAATATAACATTATTTAAATATGGAATTGCCAAGAATTCCTTTTTGCTCCTTGTGAGAGTTAACTATTTTAGATAAGTAATCTGTTTGATAGTCTTAAAATTAGTGTGCAGCTATGTATTAGCGAGGTATTTGTAGATTATTGCAAAAAAAGGCAAAATATTACAATTATTATACTTATAATATTAGTTTTTTAAAAAATGAACTTAGCGTGCTAGTAAATTTGACTTGCTGTTGTTGCAATAGATATTCTGTTATTACTTCTATTCCTTTTGCTGCAGCATTGATTCATTTCATTCTTTTCTAGTATCCTTCTTTTGATACAAATAATGTGGATTCTCTTTTTTTCGTAAGTACCCCATTCTCTCGTCTCAGAACTATTCTTTCTCCACTTTGACTCAATCAGTTAGATCTCTTTCGAGAAAGCGAAGAGAAAGAAGTCATGCATCAAAATAAAAGAACCTTTGCATAATCAACTACTGTTATGTTTTTTATTCCACACTCCTTTTTGGTATTATTTAAATATAGTGAGGCAACACGGATGACAATTACATAACCATTACAACTATTGTTTTCCCTCAGTAACTAACAAAGCAACTATTGAGGATATTATTACAGGAATTTATAAGTGGTTGCAAATGTTGGTCTGCTTTGACAAATTCTTCATCAATGTTTAACTCTTATTTTCTTCATGATTGTTGCTTTCTTTGTTGTTGTTTTGACTCCTAAGATGCCCCCATTCAAACAAAAAATTGTCATTGGTGTGTTTTTGTTACTTCTTCTTTCACTGCTATTTCCAGTATTGTTGCTTCATTCCTATCTGTTTGTCCCCTCTCCTTGTGAAAAAGTGGTTCTAATTCGCTATTGTTTCTGATTCCTTCGCTGCATCTATTCTTTATTTGTTGATTTTGAATGGTTGTTCTCGCTATCACACCTACCAGCCATTTCCTATATAATAAGATATCTATTTAGAGTTGTTGAAAACAGACATGGTTTGATACCTATCGCATTCCTTTAGTGTTAAAAATTGGGATGTTTTAAAAAGAAAAATACAATCTATTCTTCATACTTTTCATTCAAAGTCGAAAACTATAGAGACGCTCCTAATTAATTGTGAGCAGTGATGATACAAAGTGAGATAATATGACAAAAATTTGATGGACTAATGACAACTGTTGAACCAATTAATGTTTGAAGAATAACGAGTTATTGCAATAGAATATAAAAGTGTTTTACTTTCTGCAAAACAACTAATGAAAACATAAATATATGAGCTTAACTATTTCACCCGCAATACAACAAACAATCAAATCTTTGAGTCACGATAATCACGCAAAAATGAAGAATAAAAATAAGCTTTAAAATTAGAATCATAGTAAAGAAGCAAAACAACCATGGTGATTTATGAAAGAAGAAAAGATAGCAAAATTTATAATAGAAAAACCAAAGTTACATATTGAATATTACAAAAAGAAGTTGAAGCAAAGCAAAATTTAGTGCTTTGAAAGATAGGAAAAATATGTTACCCTCTAACATAATATATTAGAAGAAGAAGAATTAGCAGATATGACAAAAGTTGGCTATAATAATATCTACCTGCCGCATTGTGCGGGTCACTATACTGTTATTAATTTAAAGTCGATGCTTTTAATAAAACTGCATATAAGTTATTTGAGAAGCAAAGTTAAATCGTTCTATACATGGTCTTATCATTAGGTACCACATTTGCAATCCTTGTATTTTTTTTGTTTTGTTCAATACTTTTAATTGCGCAGATTTCAATAAAAAAGGTGCATGCTTCTAGTGTTATATAACTTTAAATGACGCTACTCACACACCTAATATATAGGTGTACATCTTATATTTGTCTTTGAAGGTTGGTATATATTCACTTTCTTGTAACATCAAATTTTTTAAAATACCAAATACGTGAAAGGTTTTATAAACTCTTAGATGTGAGGGTTGTAAAATGTACACCCTTGTAAGGGTCTAGCATAATTCTGTAACTTTTCGAAAAAATATACAAAGACCCCATGAACTTTAGCTTTTTTGTAAACAGACATAAAATTTCAATTTTGGCAATTTGCTCCCTTAAACTTTATCAAATAGTTTAAATAAAAACATATAGAACTTACCTGAACCATGAACAATTTTGACCTAGCTATCAACATTTCAATTTATTTACTTAAGTCATGTTAACGGAATTTTGACTTCAAAATTTAAGCTAATTACTTATTTTAATGAATTTATAGCTGTGAGAATTGCATGAGATATAATAACTAAACTTGTAAAAATAAACAATGCATTCAAATTTTAAAATCAAAGAGCCGTTGAGTGATTCAAATTAAATAAATTGAAAAGTTGGATAATAAAATCAAAATGTGAAAGGCTGGGTAGCCTATTCAAAATGGTAATAGTTCAAATAACTTTTGTATGTTTTTAGCAATCATTTAATACACCTCTCTCTCTTTAAATTAAAGTTGATTATATAATCATTTTTGTCGTATACTGTACATATAGTTTTATAAAGCTTCAAAACACAAAAAAAAAAATAATTCGTTGTGTTCTAACATCGAGAAAATAAAAATTGATGTTTGGTTCAACCATTTTTTCAATCGTTTGTANTTTTGTATGTTTTTAGCAATCATTTAATACACCTCTCTCTCTTTAAATTAAAGTTGATTATATAATCATTTTTGTCGTATACTGTACATATAGTTTTATAAAGCTTCAAAACACAAAAAAAAAAATAATTCGTTGTGTTCTAACATCGAGAAAATAAAAATTGATGTTTGGTTCAACCATTTTTTCAATCGTTTGTAAAATGTCACGCCTCGAACTCGGTCCAATTTGGCCGGTTCGGACCCATCGAACAGACGCCGAACGGACAGAGCCTTCCCTGTCCGCCCAAGGCCCAACAACAAGTATCAATAGAGTAAAATTTGCACATGCGGAAGCAAACATGATAGTTTGCACGAGGGCAAGCAATAGCCAAAGTGAAAGCACTAAACAAAACATCACAAGTAATATGATTAAATTTAAATCACATACATGCATTCAACTTCGAAGTTCTATTACAATCTTTGCATCATTTCTTTTATACATCTCAAATCTCCAAAATAAACCTTTGCATTTAACATCATAAAGTATCTTTAATACATTTGCTCTAAACATCCCTAATCATCATCAAGTACAAAAGATGATATATAAGTAAAAGGGGTATGTACTACAAAATGTAAAGTATCTTGGGCGGTCTCTGTCTAGGGTGCGATACCCTTACCACGATAGTCTGCCGGCTCGCTCAGTCGCGGCTCTGTGGAAATAATGGGGTGAGAACTACAACAAAGTTTCCAGTGGGTTCGGCCCCGATCTCGCCGACTTTCCCACTAGGTCTAAATCAGACATAATAGAAAAAAGAATAGATAGTAACCAACCAACAAATACAGCTAATATGCCTGAACAATAAACAATGCTATACTCGATAGAATGCTCATTGATGAATGCAAGATTACATTTTCATTGCCTAATCTCATGGCTAGCCCGTAGCTTTCACTCTCAACAAACTCACCAACTCTAAATCCCAGTATCGGGGAGAAACTCCTACGACCCGATGGGTCCGTCCTCTGGGGAGAAACTCCTACGACTCAGTGATGACTATTCCGGAGCTCATCGCCCGAGGGGGAGCTACCGCTCTCCGAGCAAGGACTAACAGGCGAGTATGATCCAATCCTTAATTTTAAGGATTCCGAATTAAATCCGTTCCATGACTTCAAGGAAGCAATGCTCATATGTTGCTATCTCTATTTACTTGCATTCTTTACTTATACTAGTGTCATGTACACTACCTTGTTCCTGTACTCACGTTAATGCCACACTTGTTCTCTAAGTGTTCATTTCTAGCATTCTTGTCATTTACTAATGCCACACACTTTAGTGTTCATTTGCATACTTGACACCTACTAATGCCACCCAATCCATATGTCATTATGTCATTTTGATTCTTTACCTCCTCTAGATTATTATCACTTTTTATGCATACATAGGGTTTTCATGTTCTTAGTCTTTTACCATTCTTTCACATGCATTTATACTCATAACATGTAAGAAAATACTTTCAAATAACCCTACTATGCTCAATGCTCAACATTCACATATGCTCAAAAAAATGACACTTTAGATATAAGAGGAAGTTCGATGACTTCAGAAAGCACCACCCACCTTTGATGGTTGAGAGGATGCTACGATTCAATTCTTGGGATTTTAGGGCATCTACTCTCACGCCTGCGGCAAAACGAAGCCAAATTAGGCCTTTTCTCAATAACCTTATCTAGACCCTTTCGTAACGTCGAACCGAGTTGCCCAACGTGTCGGGAATACCCCCAATTAGGTTTCCACAAGGTCAATTTGTCTCAAAAATATTCGGAGGCAAAAGCCCCAAATTGGGTGCCCTAAAGTTGACATTTGCTCAATCATATTTTTTGATCTCTAAAACAAGCAAATGAGAGTTTGTCCAACACCTAGAAGTTCATCTAGAACCATCTAAACTAATTCTAAAGCTTAGAATGCAAACCCCAAAAATCCACCATTAGAGCACATAAAGATTCCATGAGTTTTCATGGAGTTCATGCCTCAAGAAGGTTTCTACCCTTGTAGAAGTTCCAAAACCAAAGTTCTAGGGCTCAAATCCAAACCCTAGACCCAACTTTCCTTAAAATCTCACCTTGGTCACAAGCTCACCCAAGTCCACCTTGTTGGAGAGCTTCAAGACCTTCCACAAGCTCCAAATCCCTCCAAAAATCATTCTCCTCCTACTCCTCCTTGCTCTTTGGGGAGATTTCGACAGAGAGAAAGAGAGAAATGAGAGAGAGTGAGGTGTGTGCTGTGAAAGAGAGAGGGGAGGGTGTTTGGGGTATTAACATATTGTAACAATTACAAAAAAAACCGTCCACTTCTTTCTATTTACAGCAGATTTCATTGTTGCTGTCAGACCAAAGTGTACCGGTACACTTTGTTCTGTCACCAGTTACACGATTACGTGGAGAGCAAACCCGAGAGCTGCTGTTCAAACCTTGCCGAAGTGTACCAGTACACACCAGGGATGTCACCGGTAACACGATTGCGCAGAGGCAAACCCGAGAGCAATTCATCTCGGGTTGCAGTGTTGTACCGGTACAACATCAATATTGTACCGGTACACTTTGCCCAGACTTCAAATTTGCATCATTTTCGATTCTATTTCGCGCCGGTCGAAACTAAAACCCTTCTAACCCTTCTTAAACTCACTTTCAACCCTTCCAACATTGTTGGAACAATAATTGGAACTTGTCCAATTATTCCTTTTGCGTACTTTAGTCAATTTGGCTAAAGTTTGATATTTTCTACCGAGTTTCGGTACGTTACATTCTCCTCCCCTTAAAATTAGTTTCGTCCGCGAAACTAACTTGATTAAAACCCAGATTCCATACCGCAATCCAGATTCTCGAAAAGATGGGGATAATGCTCCCGCATCGCGCTCTTGGGCTCCCAAGTGGCTTCCCGATCATCGTGGTTGCACCAACGGACTTTTACATACGGAATCTCACGGTTCCGTAGTTTTCTTACTTCTTGGTCGATGATGAATGCCGGAAACTCCTCGTAAGTCATATCCTCTTGAATCTCGGATGGTTCAAACGAGAGAATATGTTCGGGATCATGAATATACTTGCAGAGGTTTGATACATGAAACGCGTCGTATACTCTCGCAAGCCTCGGTGGTAATGCTATCTTGTAGGCCACCGCACCAACGCGTTCCAATGTTTTGAACGGTCCAAGGTACCGGAGACTTAGTTTTCCACGGACTCCAAACCGTTTTATTCGTCGCATTGGCGATATCTTTAGAAATACGTGGTCGCCAGCAGCAAACTCGATATCCTTTCTTCGCTTGTCGGCATAGCTCTTTTGCCGAGATTGCGCCGTAGCAAGTCGTTGGCGGGCAAGGCGAACTTTCTTCTCCGGCCCCCGCACCACATCCGGGCCAAGAGCAACTCTCTCGCCCACATCGCTCCAATGAATCGGCGAGCGACATTCTTTCCATAAAGAGCCTCGAATGGCGCCATCGCGATACTCTCTTGGTAGCTGTTATTGTACGCGAACTCCGCCATCGATAGATGATCATGCCAACCGCCCTTGTAGTCAAGTACACACGCTCGAAGCATATCCGCAAGTATTTGTATCGTCCTCTCCAATTGGCCATCACTCTGAGGATGAAATGCTATGCTAAAGTCGAGCCGTGTGCCCAATGCCTCTTGTAGGCTCTTTCAAAAGTGAGATGTGAACCTCGGGTCCCGATCCGATACAATTGATACTGGAACACCATGAAGTCTCACAACCTCGTCAATGTATACTTGAGCTAACTTGTCCCCCGACCATGTAATGTGAATTGGTAAGAAATGCGCCGACTTCGTCAACCGATCTACTATTACCCAAATTGCATCGTGTCCGCCTGGAGATCGAGGCAATCCGGTCACAAAGTCCATGACGATATTTTTCATTTCCAAACGGGTATAAGTAAGCTTTGCAACTTTCCCGCCGGAAACCGCCGCTCCGCCTTTACTTGTTGGCACGTAAGACATTGTGCCACGAACTCCCCAATGTCTTTCTTCATACCCGGCCACCAATAGTGACTTTAAATTTTGGTACATTTTGGTGCCGCTTGGGTGAATGCTATAAGGAGATTGATGCGTCTCTTGCATAATCGCCTTGCGAAGATCCTTGTTCTTAGGTACATACCAACAGTTTCGGAATCGAAGTGTGCCGTCGGTCCCAATGCCAAAATCATCGGCACTATCGATCTCAACTTCACCGCGCACCCTTTGGAGATACTCGTCGGAAGCTTGCAACTCTTTTATCCTCTCCAATAAGGTCGGTTGCACCACTAAAGTAGCAAGTGTAGCCGGCACTCCCGGCGCTACTACTTCTAATCCAAGCCGTTGCATCTCTTCTTGCAATAACGGTTGGGGTGTAATTGTCGAAGCCAAGTTTTTTCCCAATTTTCTGCTAAGTGCATCGGCAACGACATTTGCTTTTCCGGGGTGGTATAGGATAGTGACATCATAGTCTTTCAATAATTCTAACCACCGCCGTTGTCGTATATTCAGCTCCTTTTGGGTAAACAGGTATTTAAGACTTTTGTGATTTGTGTAGATCTCACAATGTTCACCATATAAGTAATGCCTCCATAACTTTAGTGCGAAGATAACCGCCGCTAGCTCGAGGTCGTGAATCGGGTAGTTCTTTTCATAGCTCTTCAATTGGCGCGAAGCATAAGCTATAACTCAGCCGTTTTGCATCAAGACACACCCGAGACCAACATAGGAAGCATCACTGTATACCACAAAGGTCTCCCCCGGGATCGGCAATGTAAGCACCGGGGTTGTCGTCAACCTTTCCTTCAACTCCTTAAAGCTCCGATCGCAATCGTCGCTCCGCACATATTTCACTTCCTCGTGTGTGAGGTGCGTTAGTGGAGTGGTTATTTTAGCGAACCCCTCCACGAACCGCCGGTAGTAGCCCGCTAGTCCAAGAAAACTGCGGACCTCCGATACACTCGTCGGGCAAGGCCAATCTTTAATTGCCTCAACTTTTTTTGGGTCTACCGAGATGCCATCACTGGATATAACGTGACCCAAGAAAGTAACCTCCGAAAGCCAAAATTCACATTTCTTTAATTTTGCATATAGCTTTTCTTTTCGGAGTGTCTCCAATACGATCCTCAAATGCTCCTCGTGTTCTTCCTTGGTCTGAGAATATACCAATACATCGTCAATGAATACCACGACGCATCGGTCCAATAGCGGACGGAAGACTCGATTCATTAAGTCCATAAAGGTTGTCGGAGCATTAGTAAGCCGAAACGGCATAACCGTGAACTTGTAATGGCCATACCGCGTACGGTACGACGTCTTGTGCACATCCTTGGGCCGTATCTTCAACTAATGATACCCCGATTGAAGGTCTATCTTTGAATGCACCCTCGACCCTTGCAGTTGATCGAATAAATCGCCAATACTCGGCAACGGGTACTTGTTCTTAACTGTGACCTTGTTCAACTCGCGATAATCTACACAGAGTCGAAGTGTGCCATCCTTCTTTTTAACAAATAGCACCGGAGCTCCCCACGGTGACACGCTCGGCCTCACAAAGCCTTTATCGAGCAAATCTTGCAACTGTGCTTTAAGCTCCTTTAGCTCCGCAGGTGCCATTCTGTACGGAGCTTTCAAAATTGGCGCCACCCCGGGAATCAAATCAATAACGAACTCGACTTTCCGGTCCGGTGGCAATCCCGGTAACTCCGCCGGAAATACATCCGAAAACTTACACGCTACCTGAATACCACTAAGTTCTAGGTACACCTTTTGGGCTTCTACGATTGTCGCCAAGTAGGCTACACATCCACCCTTAATTATTTTTCTCGCTCTCGCCGCCGATACAGTTGCCGCGAAGCGCTTGCTTTTACACGCCCGGTATACTAACTCTTCTTGATTAGGCTCACGAAACGTGATCACCTTACTTTCACAATCTATAACGGCATAATACTTGGAGAGCCAATTGATCCCCAAGATTACATCGAAGCCCCACATTTGGTTTAACACCAATAGGTCTATCGGCATGACCCAATTGCCTATCTGCATTGGACACCCCATGCACTTGTCATGAATCTGGGACGAGTGCTCCGGTGTATTCACCGACCAATAATCCTCATTATGCGTGATGTCTATGTCATGAGCTTTTGAAAATGATGCACCTATGAATGAATGCAATGCACAAGTGTCGAATAAAGCTTTAGCTCTAGTGCCCTTGATCAAGATAATACCTGCCACGACATCGTCAGGAACTGCGATCGGCTCCTCCACCTGAGTGGCAAAAACCAGCCCACTCGGTGCTCTGGATGCCTCCGGCTGACGCGATGAAGATGAGCATCCAGCCGACATAGCTGGTGGTAACCCCGCAGGCTGTCTCGGGGTAGAAGGAACTGACGCCGCTGTCGGTGCAGACGACCCCCAACTAGGGCACTCCCGGGCCATATGCCCCACTTGGCCGCACTTGAAGTACTTTCCTTCGCGTTGCAGGCAAGTCGTCGGTCGATGCTCACCGCCGCAAATAACGCATCGGGGAGGCCTCCAAGTCTTTGACTGCTGTCGGGGATACTGAGGGGGTTTCTTAGCATTGGGCCGGCCCCCGGCACCACCCGCCGCCCGCTTCTTTCCCTTGTCCCGCGACTCCGCCATAGCTTCGCGTTCCTCTCGCGCGTGGGCGCTGCCATGCTCCGCCCATAGAGCACAGTCAAAGACCTCCGCAAAGGTCGTCAGCTTGAGGATTTGCACCGCCTCATAGATCCTCGGCCTGAGTCCTCGCAGGAACCAATCGGCCCGGTCCCGGTCATCCCGAACAACATCGGGGATACAGTATATGATGTGGGAGAACTCCTGCTCGTAGTCTGCCACTGAGCGATCTCCCTGTCTCAGCTTGCGAAACTTTTCTTGCAGCTTCCACTTCACCGTGTCGGGGAAGTAGTTCGCGAATACCGCCCTCTTGAACTCCTCCCACAACATAGACGGAAGATTAGGAGATCGATCCCCACCTAACTCGCTTGCACCATACCTTCGCCGCCTTCTTAAGGCAATGTGTGGCGAGGTACACCTTATCCTTCTCCAAGATATACAAATCCTAGAAGAGCGTCTCCATGGAGTCGATCCATGACTCCACAACCGTCGGTTCCACCACTCCCCCTTCGAAGATAGGTGGGTTGAATTTGTTGAACTGTACGAGAGCCGCTAACGCACGCTCCCGCTCAGCCTCCTTCGCCGCACTATCGGGGTTTGAGGTCCTCGATCCGGCTGGTATCGCTGTAACTGGAATGGCCGCTGCAGCCACCCCCGCCGCTACTCCCTCGGCCACTATCGGCACCACTGCAGGGGGCGTAGGATGCTCGGCCTCCACTTGTGCCGCCGTAGTCTGCTGCCGCTCTAAGGCATCCTGGAGCCTTTGGATTTGCTCCCCTTGGCGCTGAACGGACTACGCTTGTTGCCGCACTGCGCCAATAAGCACGGCCATCTGCTCCCGAAGCTCCCCATCGCCACCTGTTTTGGGTTGCCCGGGAGCCGCACTTGGCTCCTCGGCATTAGACCTCGTTCACGGTCGACCACGAGGCATCTTAGGTCGTCCACGAGGTGGCATTGCTTCCTGAAATGAAGCAATTCACATTAGTTCCTCATTACTATACTCGAACATACCCAATTCGGCGAAAGCAACAAGCGTATTTATTTTCCTTCCCAAGCATCATGTCGTCGGCCGCCAATCACAACACAAGGAAAAGAAAACAAATAACAACTTAAATTTAGTCCCTAACCACATTAGAGACATATTTACATCAACCCAATCATAAGCTTTCGCTATAGTTTGATTCCACGTCACTCACGTTTCCTAGATCCTTAAGGTTTTCCATTCCTAAGGGTCTCTAGGTCCATCCTATACTTTCACTTTTAGGCTCTTTACCGCTCTGATACCATTATATCTGTCACGCCCCGAACCCAGTCCAATTTGGCCGGTTCGGACCCGTTGAACAGACGACGAACGGACAAAGCCTCCCCTGTCCGCCCAAGGCCCAACAATAAGTATCAATAGAGTAAAATTTGCACATGTGAAAGTAAACATGATGGCTTGCACAAGGGGAAGCAATAGCCAAAGTGAAAGCACTAAACAAAACAACACAAGTAATATTATTAAATTTAAATCACATACATGCATTCAACTTCGAAGTTCTATTACAATCTTTGCATCATTTCTTTTATACATCTCAAATCTCCAAAATAAATCTTTGCATTTAACATCATAAAGTATCTTTAATACATTTGCTCTAAACATCCCTAATTATCATCAAGTACAAAAGATGATATATAAGTAAAAGGGGTATGTACTACAAAATGTAAAGTATCTCGGGCGGTCTCTGTCTAGGGCGCGATACCCATACCGCGATCGTCTGCCGGCTCGCTCGGTCCTGCCTCTGTGGAAATAGTAGGGTGAGAACTACAACAAAGTTTTCAGTGGGTTCGGCCCCGATCTCGCCGACTTTCCCACTAGATCTAAATCAGGCATAATAGAAGAAAGAATAGATAGTAATCAACCAACAAATGCAGCTAATATGCCTGAACAATAAACAATGCTATACTCGATAGAATGCTCATGATGAATGCAAGATTACATTTTCATTGCCCAATCTCATGGCTAGCCCGTAGGTTTCGCCCTCAACAAACTCACCAACTCTAAATCCCAGTATCGGAGAAAAACTCCTACGACCCGACGGGACCGTTCTCTAGGGAGAAACTCCTACGACCCAGTGATGACTACTCAGGAGCTCATCGCCGGAGGGGGAGCTACCCCCCTCCGAGCAAGGACTAACAGGCGAGTATGATCCAATCCTTAATTTTAAGGATTCTAAATTAAATCCATTCCTTGACTTCAAGGAAGCAATGCTCATATGTTACTATCTCTATTTACTTGCATTCTTTACTTATACTAGTGTCATGTACACTACCTTGTTCTTATACTCATATCGATGCCACACTTGTTCTCTAAGTGTTCATTTCTAGCATTCTTGTCATTTACTAATGCCACACACTCTAGTGTTCATTTGCATACTTGACACCTACTAATTCCACCGAATCCATATGTCATTACGTTATTTTGATTCTTTACCTCCTCTAGGTTCTTATCACTTTTTATGCATACATAGGGTTTCATGTTCTTAGTCTTTTACCATTCTTTCACATGCATTTATACTCATAACATGCAAGAAAATACTTTCAAATAACCCTACTATGCTCAATGCTCAACATTCACATATACTCAAATAAATGACACTTTAGACATAAGAGAAAGTTTGATGACATCGGAAAGCACCACCCACCTTTGATGGTTGAGAGGATACTACAGTTTAATTCTTGAGATTTTAGGGCGTCTACTCTCACGCCTGCTGCAAAACGAAGCCAAATTAGGCTTTTTCTCAATAACCTTATCTAGACCCTTTCATAACGTCGAACCGAGTTGCCCAACGTGTTGGGAATACCCCCAATTAGATTTCCGCAAGGTCAATTTGCCTCGAAAATATTCGGAGGCAAAAGTCCCAAATTGGGTGCCCTAATGTTGACATTTGCTCAATCCTAGATTTTGATCTCTAAAACAAGCAAATGAGAGTTTGTCCAACACCTAGAAGTTCATCTAGAGCCATCAAAATCAATTCTAGGGCTTAGAATGCAAACCCCAAAAATTCACCATTAGAGCACATGAAGCTTCCATGAGTTTTCATGGAGTTCATGCCTCAAGAAGGTTTCTACCCTTGTAGAAGCTCCAAAACCAAAGTTCTAGGGCTCAAATCCAAACCCAAGACCCAACTTTCCTTAAAACCTCACCTTGGTCACAAGCTCACCCAATTCCACCTTGTTGGAGAGCTTCAAGATCTTCCACAAGCTCTAAATCCTTCCAAAAATCCTTCTCCTCCTACTTCTCCTTGCTCCTTGGAGAGATTTCTAGAGAGAGAAAGAGATAAATGAGAGGGAGTGAGGTGTGGGCTGTGAAAGAGAGAGGGAGGGGTGTTTGGGGTATTAACATGTTGTAACAATTACAAAAAAATCCTCCACTTCTTTCTATTTGCAGCAGATTTCATTGTTGCTGCCAGACCAAAGTGTACCGGTACACTTTGTTCTATCACCGGTTACACGATTATGCAGAGAGCAAACCCGAGAGCTGCTGTTCGGATTTTGCCGAAGTGTACCGGTACACACCAGGGGTGTCACCGGTAACACGATTGCGCAGAGGGAAACTCGAGAGCAATTCCTCTCGGGTTGCAGTGTTGTACCGGTATAACATCAATGTTGTACCGGTACACTTTGCCCAGATTTCAAATTTGCATCATTTTCGATTCTATTTCGCGCCAGTCGATGCTAAAACCCTTCTAACCCTTCTTAAACTCACCTTTAACCTTTCCAACATTGTTGGAACAATAATTGAAACTTGTCCAATTATTCCTTTCGCGCACTTTAGTCAATTTGGCTAAAGTTCGATATTTTCTACCGAGTTTCGGTACGTTACATAAAATCTAAGGTTTTTATAGTAATTTTTATAAAGATGGAGGATTGTCGATCGTGTAATTGGACTGTTTTTTCAACAGAATAAAAATCATCACTTTTAAGGATTATCTGTCACGCCCCGGGACCCGGCCGAGATCTGCCTGGTACGTGACCAGACCCGCCATATGCCTACAACATATAAGGCGTCTACTACAAAGCGATAATTAAAGCAATAAATAAAGAGCATATAGGAGTATCAGAGCAAACAACATCTAGATTCTAGAATAATGCGAAAAATAAAAGGACTAATCAACTAACATAAACAGTAAAAGTAGATACAACAAGTTCCAATATAAGAGCCAAAGATACCAAAGTGGTGGTCTCTACATAGGGTACAAAACTCTCAACCTCTCCAAATAAAACAAAAAGAGGGGTGAACCACCTAAAAGCGAAGCTCCTCACAATTAACTAGAGGCAACCCCTTGCTGCGATCCCGAGCCTCTCCCGGCGTGGAAGGCTCTGTAAAACATCAATAAACAGGGGCGTGAGAACTATTAAATAATAGTTCCCACTGGGCAATTACTGACCTCAGTGAAATGCACCACTGGGTTAAAAATAGGCAAAAGTAGTATGCTCAACTTAAAAAGGGAAAGAACAACATGTATGCAAAAAATGAAATAATTTACTAACTACTATGACTCTATTTTAGCATGAATTTCCGCAAATATAAATGTTATTCTAACATGAATATGCATAACATAATCAACATGATATCCTCAAGTACAACTAGTAAACTGTTATTGTTTACTAATTTGTCTAATATCCACTATGCACTTTAGTTCAATGATGTTCCAATCATGTAGGACCTACCCGTGGGTAGTCCGGCTTGCGCCGTACCTAATGGCCCCGTGGTAGTCAATATCCCCACCCTAGGAATGAGCCTCCCCCACGGGATCCTATTTCGGCGTCCAATCCCGCACGGGCGAGCTTATGTCGTGATGGCTATCTTCGGAGTGCCGGCTTGTGGGGAGCGACCCTCATAAGCATGTGCGAATGAGCACAATGGCAAGCAAGCGTGAATATCCGTCTCAAGTCCAATGTCATCGTGTCTAAAATATGGTATAAAGTCGGTGTCTCAATGGTCTATCACTATGTCATCATGTCTAAACATGATATAAAAGCTAGTGATCCCATAGCCTACCACTATGTCCTCATGTTGCAGTTTAACCGTTTACTGGGTTGAGTGCCCCTTTATGGCACTTTTGTCCACTATATCAAACATGAGTTCTAAGTCCAAGAGCATACTAAATAAGTCATTTTCTTTGCAAGAACATGATCTCAAACCATATACTAGAATGCTATTTTCATGCATGCTAACAATGCATCTATCTCTCTCTACTATATAGAGAAAATTTTTATAAAATATAACACATATATTTTAAGCATTCTAAACATCTCGTATGCTCTATCTAGCATGAATATGTATGCATTTTTATTTTACACCAATTAAAATGACATAGGAGGATGTCACGCCCCGGGACCGGCGGAGGCCCTCCCGGTAGCGTGCCCAGACCCGCCATATGTCTACACATATAAGGCGTCTACAATAAAAGCGGAAGAAAAGCAAGAAATAGAACAAATAAAAGAAGGGAAATAACTAGCAACTAATGATATCAGAGCAAATATAGTTCTAACATCTACACCAAAGTAAAGAGATAAGGAAATCATAAGTAGTACAATATCTGTCTCTAGTACAAAAATGGTGGTCTCTATACATATACGGTACAACTCTCAACCTCTCACAAGCATATAACACGAGAGGTAGACCACCTATCGAACGATCCCTCGGTAAGCACGCTAGCCCGAGGCGATACCCTTTCCGCGATCCCTGGCCTCTCCTGCGGTTGGAAGGCTCTGGAAAAACATCGAGAAACAAGGAGGCGTCGAGAACGTATATTCTATAGTTCACAGTGGCAATTACTGACCTCAGCTCTTGGCTCCACTAGAGCCCAAAAACAAGGTAAGCACAGATATCATAATAGCATAGGAGCTGTAAATAAATGTGTGAAAGGAAAGCGTGATGTCAAACAAAATGTACGTCTATTCTATTCATTACAATTACAGTCCAATGGTTAAAAGTTCTAATGTATAACTTTATCAATAGCATGATGATAAGCTCTAGCATGGCAACCAGTATGCTCTAATGCAACAAGAGACTATCCAAATATACTACATGTCTCAACACTAGCAAAAAAAAACTATAAAAAAACAAAAAAATTTGTTAATCAAATACTAAATATCTAGTAGTGATTGAACCATCCGAAACCCGTTCGATTTTCCATTCCATCAAGCCTACAAAGGTAGGTCCAGTTGTGCCGCCTAATGTGCATTGGTATAGCCCGACATTCCTACTTCTTGGAATGTGTCTGTCCATCGACCCCGTAGGCTTCTCCAATACCGAACGAGCGATCAAAGTCACGCAGGTAACTCGGTGCCGGCTTGTAGGGAGCGACCCTACAAAGCATTGTGCGAATGCAGCACAAATGGCAAGCAAGATAATCTAAGTTAAATATCCAAGTCCTCATGTCTCTATACCATTGTTTGATCTAACTAGCATCCCAAAGAACTAGTCAAGCCACAATGGGAAGTATTCGACAGTTGCTACGCTTAGTGCCCCTTGATGGTACACTTAGGATGTTGGATGTTCAACACCGTTTTCCAAATCCTCAATGGCCCATAGTCCCTAGGTTCACACAAGTCCTGAGCTCAAATGACCGCTTGATGACATTAGCTCTCATTTACATGATATCAAATTCGACTGCCTATCTATGTAGCAATTGTATCTTGTCATGTCTCAGATTAAACTTTTTTAAATGCGATGTGTCATAGCTCATTACTCTATAGAAGCATGAAACCATAAAACCATATATAGATATGCTTAAATGCAACCAAACTCTCTACTATCAAGGCAACTCTCTACTTACATAGAGTCCGAAGTTTTCTTAACATGACATGGCTTGTTAGGCATCAAAATCATAATAAATGCGTTGTAGCATTGAACAATGCGATGAATTAATAGTATACGAACAACATTATCACCAAATATTGAGATTTTGATTTATATAGGCATAGGTCCAACCCCAACGACGACAACGAAGCTTTTGTTTACTCCAGACGGAGGTTTATACAAGTGTTCTTTAGCAACCTAGGAACATTCAAAAGAGTGTCATCCAATCAATGACGAAGCAGCAAGAGCTCAAACATAAGCATCTAGCAAAAAACGCAAAACTCACCTCAAGAGAAGAATCTCTTCCTTATGCTCCAAAAGAAGAGCACTAGACCCCTTCAATCTAAACCTGAGAGGAGGTTCTACATCAACCAATTGAGCTTCCAAAACCCCTAAAACGAAAAGGCCTCAAAAAACCCTAAAATCTCAAATCTAGGGTTTATTCTCAATGAAACCTTTAAAACCAAGATTAGCAGAAAGGATCTGTACCAGCTGTACCTATAGACTAGAAGCCTCAAACGAGGCCAAAGCTCACACTTCAAGTATTTCCTCAATCAAAGTCCAATCCAAGCCCAAGCTCCAACAAGGTGGAAATAGACTCAAAATGGAAAAAAAAGAGAGTGAAAATCCATCAAAAAAACCATGCAAAATGAGCAGGAATTCAATCGTCAAATGAGATGGTGGTGGGAGCAGCCTCCCTTACCTGTTCTCCTTCCCACTCTTCTCAGCCAGAGGAGAGGCCCTAGCGGGGTGGTGCTGAGTTATAGAAGCCCACATCGACAAAATAAGCCCCATGCAGAGCTAACTGTGGCAGATTCTGCCTCCTTGCTTGACCGGTACACGGATTTGTGACCGGCTCCAAGAGCTACGAATCCAACCGAGGCTCGGGGTTGCGTTTCTGCGGCACTTACCGGGACAAGCCCGATGGTGTACCGTAAACATCAAGTATTTACTGGTACAAGACCAGCCTAGTACCGCTACAAACTGCGAAAATGCAAAACCGAGGTCGGTGGTTGCGATGTTCAGCGGGCTCGTGTTACCGCGTACAGTCCAACTAAGTTTGTACGGTACAGCCACCAGACACCAATCCGAGAGCTGACTCAAAATCCAATTTTGGATGGTTTTTGGCTGCAAGGCTTGTACCACACTCCTCGGACACGGGAATTAAAGAGTAGCGAACAACAGTCAAAGAGCTTCCAGGAAATTGGAAACTCAGAACGCGACCAATCACTCGAACTCGCATTTTGCAAAGGTCATGTGATTAATTCAACCCCTCCTAAAAAGGAGTTTCTGTCCGCGAAACTAAAATACGCCAAAGTACCTTAAGTATCCATCTTGAAAAAGAAATGGGAGAGCGCTCTCGCTAGCGCCTCTGTCTAATCACCAAGTTAGCTCGCGTTCGTCGTGGTTGCTCCAAAGTACCCTTCAGTAGGGAAATTCTCCGGTTTCCGCAATCTTTTACTTAGCGAGCCAAACTCCTCAAGGGGTTGCTCCTCAAAGCTCAAATCCTCCGTAGCTCCATAGGTGATAACATCAACACTATGAGCCGGGTGTGGATGTACTTCGAAAGGACCGACATGGAATACATTGTGTTCACCCGATAGGTTTGGGGGTAAGAAGTGAAGGTCGATACACGCTCGGCCTACACGCCTCCAAAACCTCAACGACGTCCGATTGAATCGGCGGGCTCAACTTGTCCCGGCATTCCAAATCTTGAATTTCCTTTGGTCGGCGAGACTTTTCAAGAACACAATAGGTCTCCAATATGAAACTTCCAGAGTCTCCGTCGACGCGATCAGCGATAACTTCTCTGTCTACTCTGAAGCCTGTCAACACATCGCTTCCGGACAATGCGAACCTTGTCTGCTGCCTTCCTGGATGACATCTGGGCTAAAGCCAATCTATCGCCACTTTACTCCCAGCACGTCGATTCTCATCTTCCGTCCATAGGAGTGCTTCGAACGGTGCATCTCTGACGCCTTGCGTTGATAACTATTTTGTTATAAGCAAAACTCTGCATCGTAGATGCTGCGACCATCCTCCATGGAAGTCTATCACGCAGCTGCTTCGCGCCATGTCTCGCAGGAGTCTGTATGTACGCTCCGATGCCCGATCATCTGGTGGTGGAAAGCTGATGCTAGAAGTCCAAAACGCACGTTACCATGAGCGTCCATTGGTAGTAGCTCACTTTCCAGAAGTGGGATACAAAACGGGCTGATCTCGATCTCTGAAATAACGCAATAGAAGTAGGTACCCCGTGCAATCGCACAAATCTCGTCCAAGTATACCTGTGCGAGCTCTCAACACTCAAATAGTGTGGATAGGTATTGAAATGTGGCGATTTCTTAATCTGATCCACAATACCAATAGCGTCATGCGGGTGTGGACGCGAGGCAATCCCTCACAAAGTCCATGGTGATTTTTTACCCACTTCCACACTTGGAATGTAAGGTCTGCCAACTATCCCGCGTCAGGACTCGGTGCTCGGCCTCACCGGTTGGCCAAGTTACCGATTTAGGCAACAATCAGCCAACTCCTTTTTATCCGGCGCCACATAAAGCAACTCAAATCCTTGTAATCTTGTGCCTCCCGGATGTAAAGGCATTACGGTGCTGCGCGTGATGCTCTTGAGAATGTCTTCTATTAATTCAAGATCCGGCGGGTATACAAATCCGCCACAGAAACGCATCATCCTGTCACGTCATATATTGTGAAGTCACCGGGCAACCATCAACCATCCTAGCTCGGATCTTTTGGCAATCCGAATCGGAAGCTGGTTTTCTTTAATCTTTTCCAAAGTTGTAGGTTGCACCACCAAAGCACATCAGGGCTCAAAGGTGGTATCAGGAGCACCACCTCCAACTTCCAGTCCGTTCATCTGCTCAATTCAACGTGTGGTGAGTACCACAAGCGATCAGGCCCTAAGTTTTCGTCGTTTTTCGGACCTTAGCGCATCCGCCCAGTTAGCCTCTGCCGGGGTTGTAAAGTACGTCATCATAATCGTTTGGTAAGCTCCAACCATCTGCGCTTGCCCTCAGTTCAATCTTCTTATTTGAATAATTACTTTAAGGCTTTGTGATCACGTATATATTCGCTAGCGCTCAGCCATGAGAGGTAATGGCGCTAGCTTCAATGCAAGACTACGGCGCCAAATTCAAATCACGTGGGTAGGAATAAAATCCACCCCGGTAATTCCTTTCAATGTCCTTCATTGTTGGCGGCGACCATAGGGGTGATCATTTCCAGTCCTGCATCCAAAACCGCCAATCATTAAAGGTGCATCATATAAATCACATGACCCTGCGCCAGCAGTCACGGCAAGTAGAATCGGGGCAGTCGGCAATTTGACGTTCAATCTTGGAGCTTTTTCACGCTCATTCCAAATGAATTTAAAGGTTCCTTTGTGCGTCGAGCTCAGTGAGGGGGTAGTATAGTTGCAAATCCCTCAACAAACCGTCGGTAGTTAGCCGGCCAAACAATTGAAGCTCCGTATCTCGGTCCCGCTCGTCAGGCTCGACCATCCTTGATAAGCTTCAATTTTCTCGGAGTCCACGCTATGCCTGATCCTGAAATCACATGGCCTAAAACGCCACCTCTCTAAGCAAAATTCCACACTTCTTTCACTTGGCGTAGATGCTTCTTTTCCGAAGCACTTGAAGTACTAGTCTAAGTGTTCCTCGTGATCCGCGTCACTCCGGAATACACTAGATGTCGTCTATGAACACCACGAAAATCTGTCTAAATAAAGGCTTGAACACGGTTCATCAGATCCATAAAGCTTGCCGGCATTAGAAGCCCAAACGGAACATTAACAGTAAAAACTCTTAATGTCACTACCGTGTTCTAAAAGAGTTTCGACACATCCGCACGGTCCTGAATCCTCAATGGTGATATCCCGACGCAAGTCAATCTTGGATAACACAGGATCCCTGAAGCTGATCAAATAATCATCAATCCTCGGTAAATGGATACTTCGTTCTTGATCGTGACTTTATTAAGTTCACGATAGTCCACGCATAAGCGAGAGTGATCATACTTCTTTTCACAAACAAAACCGTAGTGCTCCCAGGGATGAACACCCGGTCTCCGAAACCATTTGTTCCGAAGATCTGCAACTGTGCCTTCAGACTCTATCATCTGCTCGCAGGTGCATCCTATAGCGGTGCCTTTTGAGATCGGATAGTCCGCGGGAACGAGGATCTACCAACTCATCTCTATCAGGGGCATGCCTGGAAGCGTAACTCCCGCATGGGAATACATCTCCAACTGCCGCGCACAGGGGATATTCTCAAATCCGAGGGGCGTCGATCCCTCACCCGCAACACAATAAGTAGCAAGTTGGCTAACGCGAGCCTTACTAATTAACTTGCATAGCCGGAGAAAGAGCTAATCGTCATCAGGCAACAAAGCGAATCTTGGATCCCGGTACCACTAACCTAGCCTGCCCCGCTCTCTAAAAGTCACCTGTTCGATCTACAATCGAGTCGGTGGCCGAAGCAGTACTTCGTCAACAGTCCATGCAATCACTTACATTGCAACACTCCCCGAGTTTATGCAAAGCTAGCAACGTCCGCGTCGGACATGATCCATCTCCAACACCGATGAGGGCAACTGGACCGGCGCGGGCGGCGCGGGGCGAACTCCGGAATGCCAAAGAAAATGACTCGGGTACAACAAGCCTCTGGCCGGATGCACAGGCGGAATACAGTGGGTGCCATGTGCAGCTCGGCCAACAGCCGCTCCGTCAATGAAATGAATGCGACGGCCGGTATCAACAAAGACTCTAGCTCGATACCAAAAGTAATATGATACGCGACACATTCTCGGGCTGCGCGCCGCTCCTCAGTCCTGGGGCGGTACATTGGCCACCTCGGGCATGTCGTGCCCTCCGTCTGCCGCGACGAAAACTGGCGCGGGCGACGGCCTCGGTGACTGCAGCAGGAAGATGTACCCGCGATTGACGGCGATAGTGCTGGTGCGGAACGAGCGAGATGGGCTGATGGACGTGGTCATCGGGCAAGAAAATATGAAAACTAGAAAGAGTAGGCCTTCCTGGACCACACAAGGAAGACGCTGCCCCGGCATACGTGACAGCGCGGGTAATGAGGACCGGCACAGATACGCAGGGGACCTGGCGACGAATCGGTCCTACCTGTGGGGTAAGACTGGGGTCCTCCGACTGCTCCTGCTCCTGGGGATGCGCTCGGCGAGCCTCTAGATGCGTCTGACTCGCTCTCCGACGGCGTCTTTCCCCTTCCCTTTGTCCAAGCTCTCGCACGACGCTCCTGCAAGAGTCGCCGCTCCTGCCTCAACCTATACACATGCTCTTATCCACAACTCCCGGTAGTGGAGGTTGGAAAGACTGAACCACGGAGAGTGAGAGGCCGAAACCCCTCAAAGATGCCGGGCCTTGCATATGGTGCCTCGTCATCCGATACACAAAGGCACCAAAGTGGAGTTAGTCGGAACTCCCTCTCGACTCAGCACGGACCCGCTTCATTGGGGGCCAGGCTGCCGCAGTCTTGGTCCATCTTCTCTTGACGTAGTAGGAAAGTATGATGCGCAGAAGAAGCTCCTTAAATCGCGCTCCATGTGATCGCTGTCAAGTCGGTGCCTGGGATTGCCTGGTATCCAAACAACAACGGTAGGCCTCGCCGGTCCAGAAAGTGAATGCGAGCAACTCTATCCGTCCTCACAAAGGCAATCTCGAATATTTCTCCTATGCATTCACAATTCTCAACAATCCAAATTGGTGTCGACAGCTCGCATCAAACATCGTCGGGTGCAACCTCCTGAACTTCACTGAGGCGCTCCATAAGCCGATCCCGCTTCGGCTCCTCCAGCCATCACGGGGAAAGCATGCTCCTGTCGCCCGGAGGGTCTAACTGAAGTAGGTTTCTTTTGACTCTGCATAATGGGGTTGGTTGATGGGGTGTGGTGTGAATACAGTCGGTTTGTACATGACAGCCACCCTTATCCCTATTTCTTCACGAAGGTTGTACTCGGTCGGCGCTTCGGCCTTTGGAGAGTGTTTTCTTGACGGTTTCCTCTCTCTGCTGCTTTTTTTGGTTCGGACGGTGAGGAAGTTGCTCGCACCGTGGCGTTTGGAAGTAGAGGGATTCTGACGCGCACGGAGGGGGACTGCGAGCCACCTCGGCGAGAGCGGTTTCTTGCGAGGGATCACCATTACGGGTGGGCTGGCGATTGGCGTAACGCTGCCATGGGTGGGAACCCATGTAAGGTTTCCTCAAGCTGCCCGGCACTGGCGCGTCCTGAAGTTTAGGAGGTCTCAAGAAATGCTTCATCTTCGACGCTTATTTACCCCTGGCTTTTTTCTTGGACGCCCATCTGTCGGCGGCCGTTGTTTTCGCCCTTCGTCTGGCAGCTGGTGCGGCTTTGTTTTGCGTGGCTATTGTCTCAACAGTTTTCTTAACATTCGTGTGGCAGCGAACGCTAGCGAGCTGGGCCGGTTCAAGTTTTCTGCCTGATTTACGCCATTTTAGTCCGGAAGTAGCGGCAGTCTCGAGCCTCCTCTGGGACCGGGGTGTGTTATATGCCGCATTCATCGCCCCCGGCGATGGCGAGCGTTGTAATCAGGGCGATCGTCACTACAGAGCATAAAAGCGCCAGTTATAAACCCACGCAATCGATCCCCGTCAAATAAATAAACCCCAAATCAATGCAAAGTAAGGAAGTGTCCTTCATATACTCCAGATGTTACGTTGTCGGCAGCCAACGTAACCCTCTAGCCAGAGTTAGAAGCCATACACTCGATCAAGTACTTCTACTTTTTAGAGTCCTGTCATTAACACCAATCATATAATTGTCGGCTCACAAATCAATTAGACCTCGTCTCTCCACGAGCCGTATTTCCTTATATTTTTTTGTCGCCACCGGTCTAAGGTTTGCTAGGTCACTACAGACTCAAGCCCTAGCCTTTGATACCAATAATCTGTCACGCCCCGGGACCTGCGGCAGCCCTCCTGGTAGGTCCAGACCCGCCATATGTTCTACACATTAAGGCGTCTACAATAAAGCGTATAGAAAAGCAAGAATAAGAACAAATAAAGAAGGAAATAACGGAGCAACTAGATGATATCAGAGAAATATGAGTTGTAAATCTCACCAAAGTAAAGAGATAAAGGAAATCATAGAGTATACAATATTGTCTCTAGTACAAAAATGGTGGTCTCGTTCATATCGGTACAACATCTCACCTCTCACAAGCATTATAAAGAGAGGATAGACCACCTATTAACGAACGATCCTCGTAAGCCGCTACCCGAGGGCGCTTACCTTTTCGCGATCCCTGGCTTTCCCTGCCGTGGGGCTTGAACATCGAGAAAAGAGGGCGTGAGAACTATATGTTATAGTTCCCAGTGGGCCAATTACTGAACCTCAGCTCTTGTCATAGCGCCGCCAAAACACAAAGGTAGAGCAACGTATATATCTCATAATAGAGCAAATAAGGAGCATGTAAATAAACTGCTGAAAGAAAGCGTGATGTCAACCAAAATGTACGTCTATTCTATCATTACAATTACGTCCAATGGTAAAAGTTCAATGTCAATAACCTTTATCAATGCATGATGCATAAGCTCTATCATGGCAACCAAGTATGCTCTAATGCAACAAGAGACTATCAAATATACTACATGTCTCAACACTATGCAAAAAGAAAACATATAAATGTAATCCAACTACTAAACCTATCTAGTAGTGATTAACCAATCTCGACCCCGTATCGATTTCCATTTCCAATCAAGGACCTACCAAAGGTAGTCCAGCTTGTGCCGCCTAAGTGCCTGTGGTAGCCCGACATTCCTACTCTTGGAATGTGTCTGTCCCACTCGACCCCGTAGGCTTCTCAATACCGCACGAGCGATCAAAAGTCACGCAGGCTAACTCCGGAGTGCCGGCTTGTAGGGAGCGACCCTCACAAGCATGTGCGAATGAGCACAAATGGCAAGCAAGCATAGTCTAAGTCTCAAATATCCAATCCTCATGTCTCTAACATGGTATCATAACTAGCATCCCAAAGATCTAGTCTAAGTCACAATGTGAAGTTTCAACAGTTGCTACGCCTAGTGCCCCTTGATGACACTTAGGCAATTTGATGTTCAACACGTTTTCCAAATCCCTCAATGGCCCTATCCACTAGGTTCACACAAGTCCTGAGCTCAATGCCGCTTGATGACATTAGCTCTCCAATTCACATGATATCAAGTTCGATGCCTACCTATGTAGCAATTGTCATCTTTCATGTCTCAATTAAACTTATGTTTAAATGCATGGATCATAGCTCATATACTCTATAGAAGCATGAAACCAAAACCCATATAGAATGCTAAATGCAACCAACTCTCTCTCTCAAGCAACTCTCTACTACATAGAGGTCCGAAGTTTCATTACACATGACATGGCATTTTAAGCATCCTAAAAATCATAATAAATGCGTTTAGCATGAACATGCATGAATTAATAGTATACGAAACACTTATCACCAAATATGAGATTTTCTCATATTATAGGCTAGGTCAAACCCACCGACGACAACGAAGCTTTTCGTTTACTCCAACGGAGGTTTCTACAAGCTTTCTAGCACCCTAGGAACATCAAAAAGAGTGTCATCCAATCAATACGAAGAGCAAGAAGCTCAAACATTAAGCATCTAGCAAAAAAGGGCAAAACTCACCTCAAGAGAAGAAATCTCTTCCTATGCTCCAAAAGAGAGCTAGAACCCTTCCAATCTAACCTAGAGGAAGGTTCTAATCCAACCAATTGAGCTTCAAAAACCCTAAAACGAAAATGCCCAAAATAAACCCTAAAATCTCAAATCTAGGGTTTCATCTCAATGAAACCTTTAAAAACCAAGATTAGAGGAAAGGATCTTACCACTTACCTCTTAGAAGCCTCAAAACGAGCTCAAAGTCCTCACACTTCAAGTATCTTCCCTCAATCAAACTCCAAATCCAAGTCCCAAGCTCCAACAATGGTGGAAATAGCTCAAAAAGGAAAAAAAGAGAGGAAAATCCATCAAAAACCATGCAAAATGGGAATCAAATCCAAAGAGATGGTGTGGGGAGCTCCCTTACCTGGTTCTCCACTCTTCTCAGCCCAGAGGAGAGCCCTAGGGGCGTGGGTGCTGATATAAGAAGCCCACAATCGCAAATAAGCCCCTGCAGAGCAAACTGTGCAGATTCTGCCTCCTTGTACCGGTACACGGGATCTTGTACCGGTACAAGAGCTACGAAAATCCAAACCCGAGGCTCGGGTTGCGCTGTTCTGCGGCACTGTACCGGTACAAGCCCGATGGCTGTACCGGTACAACCATCAATCATTGTACCGGTACAAGACCACCCTTGTACCGGTACAAGACCTGCGAAAATGCAAACCCGAGGCTCGGGTTTGCGAGTTCGCGGCTCTGTACCGGTACAGGCCCAACCTTGTACCGGTACAAGCCCACCAGACAGCCAATCCGAGAGCTGACCAAAATCCAAATTTTTGGGTTTTGGTGCAAGGCTTTGTACCACACTCCTCGGGACACGTGCCATAGGTCGGAACACAGTCAACGACCTTCCAGGAAATCTGGAAAAACTCAGAACACGACCAATCACTCGAACCTCGCAATTTGCAAAGGTCCAGTGTGTTACAGAGGAATTTCTCCCATTTTCGTTGGGGTCAAACCCATCAAGACTCCTCGTAACCCCTCGTTTGCGCCGACGAAGGTGTCCACTACTCTTCTAGCACCCTAAAGGTAATATTAAGAGAGTTAAATGAAAGGAACGAATATTACCAAGATCAAACATTAATCAACCCAAGTAAAAGGGCAAAACTCACCTTCTATGGTGAAATTCCCTCTCAAACTCCAAAAGTGAGTAAGATCCTTTCAAATCCAACCTAAACAAAGGTTCTAACTCAATCAATTGAGTTCCAAAAGCCTCTAATCAAAAATTCCCATTTAAACCCTAATTTCACATTTCTAGGGTTTCATCTCAAGAAATCCTTCAAATCATGAATCTAATGAAAGAAACATATTACTAACCTCTTTAGAAGCTTCAAACAAGGCTTGAGATCAACTAGGGTTAAAGATCTCTCCTCCAACAAGCTTGTCTCCAAGCTCCAAGCCTTCAACCATAGTGGAAAAGCCACCAATAAGCAAAAAAGGACAAAAAAAAGAGGATTAAACCTCAAAAATCCGAACATAAATCAAAGAAAACCAAATGGAGGAAGTGAAGGGTTTCCCTACCTTCACTCCTGTGTTTCCAAGCTCATGAAAACACCCAAGGGGCGTGGGGTGTTATATAGAGGTGCTACAATGCAAAAACACCCTCCCAATACAAGCAGTCTGCGGACTGCACTGCGTACCGATACACGGGAAAGTGTACCGGTACCAAACACTGTGTGGGCAAACCCGAGTCTCGGGTTAGCAGAAAAACACACTGGGTACCGGTACAAGTCCAATGCTGTACCGGTACCAGGTCTGGTTCCGGTTCAGGCCCAATGCTGTACCGGTACTCAGCTCTGCAGAATCCAACCCGAGAGCAGCCTAAGTCCTTCACTTTGGAGACCTTAGTGCTAAGTTTAAAACCTCGTTTCTCGGGATGTGAGCCATAGGTCGGAACACTGTCAACGACCTTCCAGAGAATGTGGAAAAGCTCGGAACACAAATCAAACACTCGAACCTCACAATTTGCAAAGGTCCAGTGTGTTACACTATCAGTGCTGTAAGTCATGAAAGGGACCTCGGTGCAATTTCACATGATAAAGTGATATTTCGGAGATAATATCGGACGAGAGTGAGACTATTAAAATAGAGGTTTTTATCCAAAAAGTGCAATATTTTATGTATCAAATTGTGTGATTTTGGAGGTAGAGAAACTTATGAGGAAAACACACATGTGGTTGAGTTTTGAGCAAGAAATTATGAACCTGAGGGGCTAAAATATAATTTTTACAAAATAGAAAATGGGTGTGCGAAAATGTTATCATTTCATATGAAAAATTTTAGAATTTTGGAAAGCAAAAGGACTTATATCAAAGTAAACTTAGAGAGGGATATGTGAATTAAAGTTTCATGAAATTTGAAGATTAGCATAAATAGGAAGATTGAGAGTCGAAATTGATCATGGGATTTTCTAGCAAAAACTGCAACGTTTTATATTCGAAATTGCAAATTTCGCTGCTGAAAAGGCTTATGCACATAATGCACAGTGCTATGAGTTATGGGCGAGAGAGAAACAACCAAGGGTCTAATATGCAATTATTATATCATAAAAGAAAACTCTATATCTTAACACACACGCTCTATCTATCTCCCTCTCCACCCAGACTGCAGCTGCCACCACCTTCCCTATGCCTTGGCAGCGCTAGCGAGCTCTGGCAAGCCTCTGGCTGATTAGCTCCCCTCCTTATGCTTTCTCTCTCATTTTCTCGTTCTCATTCTTGCAATTGCCACATTCGAGCACTTGCTGTCGTTGGCCACAGCTTCTCCCCAGGATCCCTCTGCCGTTGGTCGGCCCTTCTTGGTAGGCAGGCAGCCTCGTAGGCCACAGTTCTACCTAGCATCTCCTCCTCTCCATCTTGTCTCTCCCTCGGGTTCATACTGTAGCTGTCAACTATTGGATTTTATTGGGTTTGTTATGATTTAAAACTTGTTAAGGCCTCTTGAGAGCCCAATAATTGTTAGTAGGCCGTTTGGGGAGCCCAACTAAAATTTTCATGTGTGATGTTTAGCCCCACATTGGAAACCAAAAGGGTATTTGTTGTTTATATATATTCCCTTGTTCTCAAACTAGTTGCTTGGAAGAAAATGAGAGTAATGCTCTCGTTTAAATACACACACGCACGCACGGCACAAGCACGAGCCGGGCCGCGCGGTCCATACACCCGATTTATTCCTAATCCTAATCCTTATCCGTATAATCTTAGGCTTATCTTGTTCTACACGGATTTGACGCGTATAATCTTAGGCTTATCTTGTTCTACACGGATTTGACGCGTTGAAACAAGATTCTCGCCTAGGTTATAAATATGGGGCGAGGTTGCACGAGTTAATTAACTAATAACCCGAGCATACCTAAAGCCTCTCGTCTTTTCCTGCTTTTTGAGTTTTTGCCGAGTTTTCTTTTGCTGGATCTGAAGTTTGTTGGGTTCATCTTGCGCCACATTGGAAGTGTATCGACGGGGTGGAACGTGGTCGTTGTATCGCTAGGAGTAATTGCCGGAAAGCCTCGCGCGTGGAGGGGCAATTTCGCTTCTAGGACAGTGCTCTGCACGTCTCGATCCACAGGCCTTATCTAAACCTTATCTTTATAATATTTTTGTTTAATTTTATTTCGAAATTTTTCTATAGCTGAAATTGAATTTTCGAGTTGTTTTAAAGAGTATTGTAATAAATGATCAGAAAGATTTTTCCAACAAGTGTCACTGCCGCCACCCACTAGAAGAAAAAACGGTCGTAGATGCGATTGTATAGAGGCGGTTTCTACAACCGCTTCTATACTGTTATGTTAAGACAATTTAGAAGCGGTTTTTAAAAACTGCCTCTAAATCTGACATAGAAAACCAAAAAAAAAGAAAAAACTCACAACCCTAATCCTCGTTATCTTTTCCCTAGTCCTCATTGCTCTCGTTTCGTCCTAAGAGCTGCCGCCCGAAATCCTACTCTGAATCTACCCCGTTTTCCTCTCTTCCCGGCCCGCCTCCACCCTCCACAACGGTCGGTGCCATACTCTCTCTTTGAACCCACCCCCGACTCTCCCATTTCCCTTCACGACATGAATGCTGCTATTTTCGTTCACCCTCTCTTGGATAAAATCTAATCGGAGTGAAGAGAAGATGCAATCCCGCTAGTTTGTTGTTCGTCGTCTAACTCGCAACTCTCTTTCCACGATCAAGATGAGCAGCAACAGCAGCCGAAGAAGAAGGCTTTGCAAAAAGAGTCATCAACTGGGTGTGAGAAGTACTGCAAAAAGAAGTAGTCCTCAGTGGGTACCGCTACCGACCTCAACGGCTCACCCACTAAGTCTACAGAGGGTATGCTCAATGATAGTAAGAAACTGAAAACAATCTACAACTATATGTCACTATACTATCATGATCCAGCACTAACTATCTGTAGAAAATGCAAATCCTGAGCCAATCTCACTCGGGACTGTGAACACACCTGTCCCGCCTGTCGAAGCTACACTAACTACCACTATGCTAGGTCGTCAGTAGAGAGCAAGTCCAAACAGGACAAACCGTCATCAACACAAAAGCACTAAGCCCGACTCCGGAGTGGCACTCGTGGGCGCAACCCAACCGAGTATGCAAGTGTATTTCTGCTGATCTCAATCAGACTCTCATAGGCTATAATCAAGCAAACATGGTCTAACTGGTCTAACAACCATAATCTATATGCCCTCGGCATAATCTGATACAAAAATAGTAAACTGGGTCCACCGTGAACCACCACGGCACCGAACAGTCCGGAACAGTCTAAACACTACTATAAAAATATACTGGGCATCCCAGCATGAGCGTAAATGTATTCTACACTATTCTGGGTATCCACCACCCACAAACTGTGGCGATACAAACAAACTACGGCTCCTAGAGCTAAATCTGGTAGTTTCAGAAAATGACGGTGTAGAATCGCTAGTTTTCTCCTAAGTCAATTCCAAGTCCAACGTGTGTAATTTAACTAGTATTTTAAGCTCTAATTCAGATTTAAAAACCAAGTAAATAAACAAATCGAGCTACTAAACATGCTATACAAAGCGGAAAATATATGTCGACAACAAACTAAACTTAGGAGGAAATCCGTAGAATCCGGTAAGCATAACATTAACAAAGTGTACTCCTTTTGATCTCCAGTTTGAAAGTTCTTTTTTGCCAAGGCCCATTAATGTAAGCCATACAATTTTTTTTTTGTATGTGAATTTAGAGGAGTTCTGCATCCAGTTTTAGAAATTTGATGCTATCAAGTAAAGTGGTATTGCTATTAAGCAATACCACTTCTTTATATGATCCATTTTAGTGTTATTTTATTAGGTTTTTTTTTTTCTGGTGTGGATTTGAGTGCATTATGTATCTAGTTTGGAAAATTTGATGTTATTAACCAATATCCACTTCTTTGACTAATCCAAAAGTTTTGTTTTCTATTAGGAAGAAAAAGTTAGGGAAGAAGTCACCTGTGGGATTGCCGCAGTTGAAGTCATCTTCTACTTCTTCTTCTTCTGTTTGAAGATAAAGTAAGTTATACTATATACCCTTTTTATTCTTAGTTTTTGTTAATATTTTAGATTTATTATCAGTAAGTTAATTATTATTACTAAGTTAATTCTTAGCTTCATAACTAAGCATTGGTATTAAGCAAAGCCTTTATTGTTTTTTCAATTGTTTTCCTATAATGGATAAGAGTTGGATGACAAAATCTAGTAATACTGATGATTATAAAAATAAATCTCACAATTTCTTGAATTTGCATTTTGTAATGTATCCTATGGTGGCAAGATAATGTGCCTTTGTATATATTGTGTTAATTGTATACATTGTGTTAATTGTTCGTTACTGACTTATGAATATGTGAAAATACACTTGATATTTGATGGTTTTCTATAGTACAACAAAATATATTTTAGATGATGCTCTATTATAATATCTTCAATATTTGGTATGTGCCGATATCATGATTAAACGTCGCCAATAAACATATTTATATCAAATACTGGTAAAAAATTTTCAACACTATATTAAAGCATCGATATATTTATCCCGATATGTTTACTTAACGACTCATTGCTCGACGCTTTTACAAGTGTCAGTATTATTCTTTCCACCACTTTAAAGCATCGCTAGTTATTGTTTAAAGTGTCTTTAAGTGCAAGATTTATTGTAGTGCTAGAAAGCGAAAGGAATTGGTAATGACTCAATATTAAAATTTATTTAATTTTATATGATGTTTTATGTCTCTCTATCATTTACAGTTTATTATTTATAATTACAGAAAATTGTTCTTGGTAAAGAACCCGATCAACTAGCTTTTTGGGAGGTGACCCATAAGAAAAAGAATGAAAATTTTGTAAATGAGGATGCGGAGAATAGTTTGGTAAATATAACTTTCTTTCGCATCATTATGTTTAATATTCATCATATTATTTATGAAATATTAATAATTTTTTGTCAAATGATTAATAGAATACAACGCATCGAAAGCTTGTTGAACTATTTCAAAATTTTGTACCTGATAAAAGCAAGTTGATAGATGAGGCTTTTCTTAACGCTATGGGTTCCGCGTATAATGGACGTGTGAAAGGCTTAGGCTTGAGGCCTACGCTAAGAACATATCCTCACTATTGTAGCCCTTTTTGACAGTGAGTGCAATGTGGGTTGGTTCCAAATTCCAAAAAAGGTATTTCGAAATCCGATTTGACTTACTTTTGGAGTTGTAGCTCCTGTTGTCATGCACTTTGCGTGTGGTTGTCCCGACACCTAAAATATGGCATTTTAGGATAGCGGATGAGATTTAGAGACATGTGGCATGGTTTGGGGCACTTCGCAGGATGAAGTGGTATTCCGGTTAGTATAATGTGAAAATCAATTTCGAAAATAAAAAAAATGAGACCAATATTTTGATCACGCCATTGTGTGTCGTGGGTTACTTTATGTCACAATTTGGAGATAATGTGGTATTTCGGTTTCGTTGTGGCCTAATTCAAGATCCGTCACGCCCCAGGCCTATTTTGGAAAGCTAATTTTGAAAAATCCTTCCAAATTGAAAAAGAGTTGTGGAGAAGTATTTAAATTATTTTTTGTAAAACCTTGCACGAGACATGCACAGACCCGGCACACGCACAGGGTATCCTCTAGCCATGTGGATAGAGTCTCCCCTGTACATGCACGGCGTAGTAGCATAGAACGAGGAGGAACTAACATAGAGCTACAAATAATTTCCAAAACCATAATTCAGAATCGACTAAACCACTTCCAAAGGAAAAATCCAAATACAACTAAATTCAAACCACAATCACATAAATTCCCACATAGTACCAACATAATGAAATAAGAGTAATCTGAGGCTAGGAACCAAGATCCACAGCACAAACTATCAAGGCGCTAACTTCCACATCCTCACACCGCGCCCCGACCCGCACTGTCAGCAACACCTATAAAAAACAGTGGGGTGAGAAACATATATATATATGTTTCCTCTTGGGGGCAACCTGTCACGCCGCGCGACCGCCAATTTGGTCGGTTTGGGTACGTCCACAAATGCCAGACATACAGCACCTCCCCTGTCCGCCCAAGGCTCCACACAAGTATCAACATGTATAACAAAATTTGCACAACGAAAATTCAGATATACATGGCTTGCACGAAGGCAAGCAACAACCACAAGTGAAAGTTCTACTACTATTATCACATCCACACATGTATCTTGATTACATTTAACCAAATACAAGCATAATATAATTTACATCTATTTATACACTTCCATTTCTTTACACCTTTCATCATAACCAAAGGATGAAATAAGGTACCACTAATGAACGGGTATCCGCTACCTAGGGCGTTATGCCCTTGCCGCGATCCTCAACCGCCTCGCTCGGGCCCGGATCTGAAAAATGGAGGGGTGAGAACTACAAGAAAATTTTCAGTGGGTTCGGCCGCCGACCCCACGACTTTCCCACTAGGTCTAACCAGGCATAAGTAGAAAAGATCAGGTAGATAGATAGATAGCCATTTCTAATCAAATGCAGCTACTATGTCTGAATAAGAATGATAACCAGTATATATGATGCTCATGATGCATGCCAATTGCCGTGTCCAATACCCAATCCTCTTGGCTAACCCGAAGGTTTAGCCCCAAAACTCACCAACCAAATCTCTACTATCATGGAGATACTCGCTACAACTCGATGGGACTATCTTTTGGGGAGATACTCGCTACGACCCAGTGATGACAACTTTGAAGCTCATCGCCTGAGGGGAGCGACCGCCTTCAAGCATAAGACTTATAGGTGAGTATCATCAAATCCACAACTATGAGGACGTCATGTCCACTAATGCCACAACATACAAAGTGTTCTATTTACTAGCATTCACTATGTCCACTAATGCCACCAGGTGTTATTTCAATCATTGTCACGATGTCACCATGTTTGCTACCTTGGCTAGGTTCATGTCTCAATTCATACATCTATAGGATTCACAAGTGTCCAATGTTCTATTGACAATTTATATGCATCTTTATACTAAAAGCATGTAAGAAGTACCAACATATTACCATTTAACCCTACAATGTATGAATCCTACATATACACATACATGCTCAAATGGTGACAGTAGACATAAAGAGAAATCCAACTGTTTCGGATAGCATCACCCACCTCGTAGGGATGCTAAGGTGCTAGAATCCAAGTTTTCCGATTTATGATTGCCGATTTCCCCCGACCCACGGCAAACGAAGCCGAAACGGGGTTTTTCCTCAATTTTTCGACGTAGACCTATCTAAATTCCAATTCGAGTCTCCCAATGTGTCGATTTACGCTCCAATTAAGACTACAAGAGATCAAACCCAAGTTAGATCTCATACTTAACAAATTCTCATTTTTTGACCCTAGGGTTTCTAATCTCCTAAAATCTCCAATTTCCATGGATAATCATGAGGTAATCTAACATATTATCCTCTAGAAACAACAACTAGGAGGAAATTAGCCAAACCCTAGCTCATAATCACATGAACTCACCTCAAGTTCAAGCTTCCTCTTCAATTCCTTACACAAGCCAAGCTTCTTCCTCAAGCAAGTCTTTTTCTCCACAAATCTCCTCTCTTGGAGCAAACCCTAGAGAGAAGAAGAGAGAAAGAGAGAAAGAGAAAAGTGTGAGAAGCTTCTAGAGAGAGAAAGAGAGTTTCTTTTCTTGCGTTGACAAGTGAGGGGAATGAGTACTAGGGCTTCAAACCCATATAAGAAGCTTTCCAATTGACAATTGTACTTAGGCCCCTCACCAAATGACATTTTGGACCAACCCAACCATTCTGCGGGTACGGGGTCTGGACCTTGCACTCAGGGTCCGGACCCCGAGAGCATTTCCAGTACAATTCTGCTTGAAAATTTTCCAACTTGCTCTCTGAGGTCCCAATACCCTATCCAACCATTCAGAAACATTCGGAACGATTAACAGACCTCACCATAAAGTCCAACACCACACTTCGGTCAATTTGACTGAAGTTCAGTACGACCTACCGAAGTTTCGGTATATTACATTCTCCACCCCTTAAAAATAGCTTTATCCGCAAAACTCGATACCAGACCTTAGCTCATCTACTCAACAAGATGAGGATAGGTCTTTCGCATTGCCTCATCGAGTTCCCAAGTGGCTTCACACCTCACATGATTGCACCACTGGACTTTTACATACGAAATTGTACGATTTCGCAATTTCTTCTCTTCTCGAGCATGAATGCACACTGGATACTCCTCATAGGTCATATCCTCGAGCAACTCTACCGGCTCATATTCCAAAATATGAGAAGAATTGCGGATATACTTGCGGAGATTAGACATGTGAAACACGTTGTGAACTCCCACAAGCCTCGGTGGTAATTCAACTCTATACGCTACCGCACCCACGCGCTCCAAGGCCTCAAATGGTCCAACGTATCGGGGACTAAGCTTTCCCCGAATACCAAATCGCTTCACACCACACATGGGTGATACCTTTAGGAAAACGCGGTCTCCTACCGCGAACTCTAGATCCTTCCAACGCTTATTAGCATAACTCTGTTGTCGAGTTTGCACCGTCAAGAGTCATTGGCGAGCCAGGCGAACTTTCTCTTCCGTCTCCCGCAACACGTCCAGACCGAGGGTGACTCTCTCACCCACCTCACTCCAATAAACAGGGGACCGACATTTCCTTCCATAAAGAGCCTCGAATGGCGCCATCGCAATACTCTCTTGATAGCTGTTATTATATGTGAACTCGGCCATCGGCAAGTAATCGTGCCATCCACGCTTGTAATCAAGTACACACGCTCGAAGCATGTCCTTAAGAATTTGTATCATCCTTTCCGATTGACCATCACTTTCAGGATTATTGGTGTATATATTCAAAAAATAGAGATTAGCTACAAAATAATTTAAAAAATATCAACGAGTCGATCAAGCCGAGGCACGGATATCTTGCTCTCTTTAAGGAGATTCAAGCCCTCTGCGGTTGGCAAAGCCTTTGAACTAATGCAGTAGAGCACTGACTTGTCCCTTCCAGGATACAACGGCTCGACCCTCGTTGTGTGGCTTCACAAACTCTGCACAAGTAGATGAGCCCAAAGCTCCACCAAAAGAAACACCTTTCTTTAACCTTATCTCTCTCAAGTAGAATAGAAATAGCTTTGTTGTCTTTGTTTAGTTGTGTTAAAGTGAAAAGAGAAGCCTCTGTATATAGGCTCAAAAGTATAAGTTACAAAAGTATCAAACCCATAGGTTACATAGTTAGTGCTATAGGAGTTTACGAAAGCATAGGTTAGGTTTCAATCAAAGTAGAGTTATGAAGTAACTTGCATTCCTCCATGAATGCAAGAGTATAAGTTATCAAAAGGTTACTAAAATCATATTAATAATAAAATGTAACAACATTCCCCCACTTATTTTATTATTAAAAATATATGAGAGTTTGATGGCCAAAGAGAGATCATTATACATAATGAAGGTGTGCTCTGCATTGAACCTTCACTTAGTGAAACAGTAATCTCTACTCCAGAGCCAGAGTGGTCTCAGACTTGAACTTTGGCTGCTTAGGGGAAATAGAAAGTTCCTGCTCACATATAACAATCCAGGTGTTAACATGAGCTTTAATAGCTAGCACGTTACGGCCCTGTGCTGATCGTGATTTTCATGAGCATATTTGAGAATAAGCTCGTTCCCATAGGAAGCGGCCCCACTTCCATGCTCACATAGGTGAAATCCATCAAGGGTGCTCTTGTAATTCTGACACCCTACTCATAAGAGCCACAGATTTCACTAAGAGCAAAAGCTCAAAAATCTTTTCATTACAAGATGAATGCACCCATACCATAGGGATAGGTAAAGATGTGATCACATAGATCTATATATTGTGCATTCTTTACGACCACCATATGATTCGTTTTTCCCATTGAACCCAATTTTCAGGATCTCTGATCATCGGGTTGGGTATCCTCATACGTGGTTCATGACATTATGGGCTTCAACCCTATCCCCCTCGATGTGCTCCAGATCCTTTCTCTTCCCAAGGCCTTGGTTAATGGATCTGCCAGATTATTAGTAGATTTAATATAATCTATACTGATAATTCCATTATTCATATATGATCTCACAGTACTGTGTTTTCTTCTCACGGATCTGGATTTACCGTTATAATAACGATTTCTTACTCTACCAATAGCAGCAATGCTATCACAGTGTATTAACACTGATGGAACTGATTTTTCCACAAATGGAATCTCAAACAATAAGTCTCTCAACCAACTAACTTCCTGACTAGCTGAAGCTAAGGCAATAAGTTCTGCTTCCATAGTTGAGTTAGCAATGATAGTTTGCTTTTTAGATTTCCAACATATAGCACCACCTGCTAAAGTAAAAATATAACCAGTGGTAGAGAGAGAATCACCTTATAGGGTATTCCAGTCAGCATCACTGTAACCCTCAATCACAGCAGGATACTTCCCATAAAACAAGCCATAAGTTTTGGTACCAACGAGATATCTCATCACACGTTCCATGGCATGCCAATGCTCTGTACCCGACTTGCTTGTAAATCTACTAAGTATCCCTACTGCGTACGGAATATCAGGTCTCGTACAATCAGTCGCAACCTGCAAGCTCCCAATCATACTAGCATATTTCTTTTGATTCAAAATTTTATTTTCACCTTTAATAGGAAATAAGTGAACACTCGAATCAGAAGGTGTAGTCACATGCTTGCAATTAAGAAAGTTGTACTTTCTTAAAATTTTCTCAACATAATGCGACTGATCAAGGAAGATTCCATCTGGTGTTTTGGTAATTTTCATATATACCCAAAATATAGTTAGCCTCACCAAGATCTTTCATTTCAAAATAATGATTTAGCATACTTTTTGTCTCATTTATAACATTTAAGTTAGAACCAAAAATTAGCAAATCATCCACATAAAAGCTAATAATAACATGCAACTTTTCAAAAGTTTTGTAATAGATGCACTTATCACACTCGTTTAATTTAAAGCTATTCTCAATCATGCAAGAATCAAAATGTTCATGCCACTGTCTAGGTGCCTACCTTAAGCCATGAAGGGATTTATTTAGCTTGTACACTTTGTTTTCTTGCCCAGGCTCAATGAACCCCTCAAGTTGGTCTATATAAATTTCCTCATCTAGGTCACCATTTAGAAAGGCAGTCTTTACATCCATCTGATGAATATGTAAGTCATGAATTGCAGCAATAGCAATCAGAACTCTAATGGATGTCACCCTTGTAACCAGAGAAAAGGTATCAAAGAATTCTAAATCTTCTTTTTGTTTATAACCTTTTGCGACAAGTCTAGCTTTATACTTGTCTACAGTCCCATCTGGTTTTAACTTCTTTCTGAGGGCCCATTTACAACCAATTGTTGTACAGCCTGGTGGTAAATCTACTAATTTTCATGTTTTATTAGAAATTAGGGATTCCATCTCATCAGATACAACCTCTTTCCAAAAAATTGAATCATTTGAAGATAAAGCTTCTTGTAAAGAAAGTAGATTTTTTTCAATATTCAAAACAACATAATCATAGCCAAAATATTTTTCTATTCTGTTCCGTTTGCTTCTTCTAGGTTCAAAAATATTTTCTTCTCGATTTTGTACAAAAGAGTTTGAAGAACTCGGTTTATTTGAAACACTTTTAAAATCTTGACCCCCACTATTTTTCGATTTATAAGGAAACTTTTTTTCATGAAAAATAGCATCTCTTGATTCAAAAATTACATTATTTTCAATGTCTAAAAATCTATAGGCTGTACTATTCAAAGCATATCCAAGAAAAACATAAGTGGCAGCTCTAACACCCAATTTGGGTCTTTTAGGGTCTGGTAGCCTTACATATGCTAGACAACCCCACACTTTAAGATATCCCAAATTTGGCTTATACCCTTTCCACAATTCAAAGGGTGTCACCTTAGACTTCTTATGTGGCACGCAATTCAAGATATAACATGCAGTTAAAATCGCTTCGCCCCAAAGGTTTAAGGGTACACCAGTGTCAATTATCATAGCATTTGTTAGCTCAATAAGTGTTCTATTTTTTCACTCAGCTACTCCATTTGAGGCAGCTGAATATGGAGCAGTAGTTTCATGGATAATTCCTAAAGACTGAACAAACGAGTTGAATCCTGTAGATTTATACTCACGACCTCGATCACTTCTAATTCTCTTTATATTTTTACCGAATTGATTTTCTACTTCACGGAGGAAATATTTAAAATTTTCAAAAGCATCACTTTTATTTTTTAATAAATAAACATAAGTATATTTAGAAAAATCATCAATAAAAGTGATAAAATATCTATTTCCTCCACGAGTTAGATTACCTTCAAATTCACAAATATCACTGTGAATTATGTAAGAAAGTGAATTCTCGAAATCTGAGAGTTGTATTTCGTCCAGGACCGACTATTTGTCGAGAGAATACCCTTCGGGGAAGTTAAAGATGTCCAAAGCACAAAGAGTGCCTTGGAGTTGAGTCCACGAGAGCAAATGGTGCAAACTGCATCATTGGGCTGATGTTACTCTCGGGGACCAGTCTCTGGAGGTGAGTGACCGGTTCCATCGGTTGGGTGTAGCGGGGTTGCTTGATGCAACCGGTCCCTGGCAGGGAGGGACCGGTCCCCAAACGTGGTCCCAGCGAGAAATGCCGAAATTTGGCTAAGTCCCGAAAATTTAGCTCTTGGGAACCGGTCTCTCCGAGAGGAACCGGTCTCCCGATGACCGGTCTTTCAGGGAGAGACCGGTTCCCGAACGCGTGTGCCCGAGGGAGGCTCTCGGGGACCGGTCCCAAGTCGGGGAGACCGGTCCCTCCGCGCGAATTCTGCCATGTGAGGGCAGTGCAAGGATGGAAAAGTGGAGGGGTTTAAATGCAAAATGGCCATCATATGAGGGGTGTATATGAAAAATTACCCTCTCTCGCTCTCATTCTCATCCTCTCACTCCCTCTCATCATTCTCCCTCTCTCTCTCTAGAAAGAGAAAAAGCACAAGAAGAACAAGAAGGAGATGAAGGAAAAGGAGAAGAAAAAAAGGAAGAAGAAGAAGAAGGAGATCAAGGAGAAGGCTTTAAACATCTCCCTCTCCCTCTCCTCTTCCCATTGGTGTAGCTCAAGAGGTAAGCTACAAACCCTAGCTTGTAGAACTTAGGGTTTTTGGGTTTTGAGCTTTGGAAATGGGGTCAAATGGACCCCTAGCATCATTGTTGGTAGATCAAAGCTAGAGTTAGGGTTCCAAATTGCAAATGGCAAGATGGAAACCCTAGGGCACCCAAAATGGGGTTTTTGGTAAAGTATGAGATTGATCTCATTTGAGGCCTCGTAAACCTAACTGGTAGGTCACAAAACGCGGGGCGAAGTCGATTTCGCGATTCGACTAGTGGATTGGGAGCTATCGGCAAAATACGGCCGATTTAGCCTTGTCTTGGACCAAGAAGGCCGAGACCTCGTCGTAAGGTTCGCCGAGAAGCGTTTCTAAAGCCTCTACATCGATAAAAGGTGGGCGGTGCCATTCCGAAGCTTTCGAACTCCTTTCTATGTCTTAGATTGCATTTAATCTCATCTCTTACATGTTGCATTGTAGGATTGCATACTAGCTCCATTCCTTATGCTTTCTAATTGATAACTTAGTGTACTTGGAACGCTTGGTAACTTAGATAGGTGAGGATTGGGTTGGAACGTGGATCCTATGATGCGAAAGAAAAGATATGAACCCGATAGGGGTTGGTGACATAGAAAGTAGTGTTTAATGTTAAAGAACAAACGAGTGGCATCCAACTGTTAAAGAATAACGAGTGGCATTAATGTAGTGTAAATGACACTAGAGGTTTGAGAACCTAGGGATAGATGGATCTCTTAGAAAATGCCTTGTGGATAAAGAACTTAGTAAACCTAAGTACCCTCACATTGAGAGATTGTCGATGAGTTATTGAGACATTGACCCTAGTTGTAGGGCATCCTCACTTGGGGAGGATTTGATTGGGTTGTTGACCCTAGTTGTAGGGCATCCTCACTGGAGAGGATTTGATTGGGTTGTTGACCCTAGTTGTAGTGCATCCTCACTTGGAGAGGATTTGATTGGGTTGTTGACCCTAGTTGTAGGGTATCCTCACTTGGAGAGGATAGATCTAGCTCACTGTCTGCTTTTGGGGTGGTATAGCCATCCATATCCCCACATGGAGGGGATTGTCGTCGAGTACTCCGGAGTGTCAGGCGATTAGGACCACTTAGAGGTCCGGACCACATGGAGGTCCGCAGACGGTCCCGGGCTTGGGTGCACTTGGAACTCCCTCCCCACTTTGGGATTGAAAGGTGAGTTATTGGCGAACCCAAGGGCTTCGCCACAGATTGGGTAAAAGAACAGTGAACAATGTCATTGAACATTATTATTCGAACATGGATCGAATTTGTTAGCATGATATTAAACCTTTGCCATATGATGCATGCATTCATTACACATGATTATGGGCATAGTAGCATAGTAGCATAGTTTTCCTACTATCGCATTTACAGCTTTCAGATATCTATCTATCTATCTATCTGTTGTTGCTTGTGCCCACTTGGGCATAGTGGGGAGATCGGCAGAGTCGGCGGCCGAGCCCACTGAGAACTATGGAAGATAGTTCTCACCCCACTCTATTTCCAGTGGTAGGTACAGGGCTGCCGAGAGAGGACCGCGGCAAGGGCATCGCGCCCGACCAGTGAGACCGTGGTAGTATAGTAGCTTTCCTTTTTGCATTAGCACACCTATGTACTGAGAGAGATTCATTATAGGTGAGGATTTGGAGAGCTATATATTTTGGATGAATGATGTAATCAGTTAAAGAAAATGATGTAAATAAAAAAGGATGAACTATGGCAATAGTTAGCAAAGTACTCTCTTTATTTCACATGTTATTCCTGTGGATTACTTGCTCTTGTAGTTGTTGGCACTATTTGTGCCCCGTTGAATGTGTATGTTTAGAATTTAAATTCCTGGAAAATTCTTGTACACATTCTTGTTGTGAGCCTTGGGCGGACAGGGGAGGTGCTGTTCGTTCGGCGGTCCGCTCGCCACGCGCGAATTGTGCCAAATTGGTAGTGGTTTCGGGGCGGGGCGTGACAAATTAGCTCAACTAATTCGGTACTTCTTTCAATACTTTTATGAGGTCGTTTAGTGATTTTTGACTTACTACATGTTTCACATTTGTCAAAATCACTATTCAGTCTGGGAATTAATCCTAAACTACTCATCAAGCTAACATATCTGCTGTTAATATGACACAAACGAGCATGCCAAAAATTCACAGAAGAAAGTATATAAGCAGAAGTAGATGATGCTTTATTCTCAATGCTTAGTTTAAACATTCCGTCGCATGCATAACCTTTACCTACAATCTTTTCATTCTTTGAAATCACATACTGATCAGACTCGATGGTCTGTTTGAAACCAGCTTTATTAAGAAGAAAACTTGACATCAAGTTATTCCTAATCGAGGATGTATATAACACATCTTTCAAGATAAGCACCCTTGCAGAAGAAAATTTTAACTCGATCTCACCACTTCCTAAAACTTCAGAAGTATGCGAATCACAAAGCATAATACTTCTTGGTTGTTCATAGGGAGTATATATTTTAAACCAAGTCTCATTATCACAGACATGCCTATTGGCACCAGAGTCTGCCCACCATCCTTCAGCATTCTCCACTAAGCATATGTCTGTTATCATCACCACAAGTGGCTCCTCGGTAACATTAGCTTGAGATAAAGCTTTATGTTTCCGGTATTTGCAAGTTCGAGCAATATGCCCACTTTTGCCACAGACATAGCAAACTATATTTTTCACATAAGAAGGAGGTCCTTGGTCATTTTTCTTAAAGTGAGGTCTATCACTGTTCTTTCTAATTTTCTTCTTAGGCTTCAAGTATGTATTTCTAGAACGATTGTTATTAGGTAAAGTATTAGAAGATACTAAGTTTACTTTAGTGGCGCTAGCTTCATTCTCTTTTGCTTCAAGTGCATCTTGGCCTCTTGCCTCCTCTTCCACGCGAATGCGTGCAATTAATGTCTCAAGAGACATCTCCTTTTGCTTATGTCGAAGGGTCTTTTGGAATTCCCTTCATGATGGTGGTAGCTTGTCGATGATCCCTAATACGATCAAGTTATCTCCAAACTTGACTCCTTCAGATTGAACTTCATGAGCGATCATCTGAAAGTCTTGAACTTGCTCTACCACGGACTTTCCTTCGACCATCAGGTAACGAAAGAAGTGGCTAACAGCATACTTCTTTGCACCAGCTTGCTCTGTATCATATTTAAGCTGCAATGCCTTCCAAATCTTCTTTGCAGAGGAGTAAGTGTTTTCATAATAATCATAAAACTAATCTGAAAGGCAGTTAAGAAGATAATACCGACAGTTATGCTCATCCTTCTCGTATTTTCAGTTTTCTCGTAGTGTTCGAGAAATTCGTCTTCATTCATATCGTCGGTATTCATTTTCTTTGGGTTCTTCTCCGTGAGAATATATGCAACTTTAAGTAAATTAAGGTAGAATAACACTTTTCCTTTCCACCTCTTGAAGTAGCTTCCGTTGAAGCGGAAGGGCTTGTTGAGATCTCCGGCAGTATCGTTGAACTTTTCACGTGTAGCCTCCATTCTTGAATCTTCTAAAATTGTTGGTGTATATATTCAAAAAATAGAGGTTAGTTACAAAATAATTTAAAAAATATCAACGAGTTGATCAAGCCGAGGCACGGATATCTCGCTCTCTTTAAGGAGATTCAAGCCCTCTGCGGTTGGCAAAGCCTTTGAACCGATGCAGCAGAGCACTGACTTGTCCCCTCCAGGATACAACGGCTCGACCCTCGTCGTGTGGCTTCACCAACTCTGCACAAGTAGATGAGCCCAAAGCTTGTAACACACTGGACCTTTGCAAATTGCGAGGTTCGAGTGATTGGTCGTGTTCTGAGCTTTTCCAGATTTCCTGGAAGGTCGTTGACTGTGTTCCGACCTATGGCACGTGTCCCGAGAAGTGTGGTACAAAGCCTTGCACCAAAACCCAAAAATTTGGATTTTGGTCAGCTCTCGGATTGGCTGTCTGGCGGGCTTGTACCGGTACAAGGTTGGGCCTGTACCGGTACAGAGCCGCGAACTCGCAAACCCGAGCCTCGGGTTTGCATTTTCGCAGGTCTTGTACCGGTACAAGGGTGGTCTTGTACCGGTACAATGATTGATGGTTGTACCGGTACAACCATTGGGCCTGTACCGGTACAGTGCCGCTGGACCGCGCACCCGAGCCTCTGTTTTGGATTTTCGTAGCTCTTGTACCGGTACAAGATCCCGTGTACCGGTACAAGGAGGCAGAATTTGCACAGTTCGAACTGCAGGGGTGTTTTTGCGTTTGTGGGTCTCTTATATCAGCACCCACGTCTCTAGGGCCTTTCTTTGAGCTCTCCACTGCAGGGAAAAAGGTAGGGCACCTCTCCCCTTCAACCCTTTTGGATTTGATCCCATTTTAGCTTGGATTTTGATGGTTTTTCCCTCTCTTTTGTCTCTTGGAGCCATTTCCACCATTTTTGAAGCTTGGAGCTTGGGTTTGGAGTTTGATTGAGGGAAGATACTTGAAGTTTGAGAACTTTGAGCTGAGTTTGAGGCTTCTAAGAGGTAAGTGGCAAGATCCTTTCCTCTAATTTTGGTTTTTGAAGGTTTCATTGAGATGAAATCCTAGATTTGGGATTTTAGGGTTTATTTTAGGCATTTTCGTTTTAGGGCTTTTGAAGCTCAATTGGTTGCATTAGAACCTTCTTAGGGCTTGGATTGGAAGGGTTCTAGCTCTCTTTTGGAGCTTAGGAGAAGATTTCTACTCTTGAGGTGAGTTTAGGCCCTTTTGCTTCTAGGTTAAAGATCGAGCTTATTGCTCTTCGTATCGATTGGATGACACTATTTTTGATGTTCCTAGGGTGCTAGGAAGCTAGTGGATACCTCCATCGAAGCAAGTGAAAAGCTTCGTTGCCGTCGGTGGGTTTGACCTAGCCTATCATATGAGAAATCCTCATATTTGGTGAAAAGTGTTTCGTATACTATTAATTCATGCATGTTCATGCTATACACATTTGTTATGATTTTTAGGATGCTTAAAATGCCCATGTCATATGTGATGAAACTTTGCACCTCTATGTAGTAGAGAGTTGCTTGAGAGAGAGAGTTGGTTGCATTTAGCATTCTATATGAGTTTTGGTTTCATGCTTCCATAGAGTATATGAGCTATGATCCATGCATTCAAACATAAGTTTAATTGAGACATGAAAGATAACAATTGCTATATATATAGGCATTGAACTTGATATCATGTGAATTAGAGAGCTAATGTCATCAAGCGGCATTGAGCTCAGGACATGTGTGAACCTAGTGGATAGGGTCATTGAGGAATGTGAAACACGCTTAATCATCAAATGTCTAAGTGTCATAAAGGGGCACTAGACCTAGAGAATGTTAAAACTTCACATTATGACTTGGAACTAGACCTTCGGGATGCTAGCGACTATACCATGTGAGAGACATGAGGATTGGGTACTTGAGACAGTGACCTTGCTTGTTTGCCATTTGTGCTCATTCGCACATGCTTGTGAGGGTCGCTCCCCACAAGCCGGCACTCCGGAGTTAGCCTACGCGACTTATGTTCGCTCGTGCGGTATTGAGAAGCCTACGGGGTCGAGTGGGACAGACACATTCCAAGAGTAGGGATGTTGGGCTACCACAGGCACTTAGGCGGCACAAGCTGGACTACCTTGGGTAGGTCCCTAATTGGAAATGGAAATCGACACGGTTTGATAATGAAGGATCACTACTAGATAGGCTTAGTAGTTGGATTACATTTACATGCCTTTAGCATAGTGTGAGATATGTAGTATGCTTGGTTGCCATGATAGAACTTCTACATCATGCATTGATAAAGGTTAACAACATTGAACTAGTGCCATTGGACTGAATTGTAATGATAGATAGATGTACATTTTGGTTGACATCATGCTTACTTGTGACACAGTAGTCTAGCATTTCAGTTATGCTTTCTTTCGGCAGTCTATTTACATGCTTCTTATTGATTATTTTTATTATCGTTGCTTTCCCTTGTTTTTGGGGCCTAGTGGAGCATGAGCTGAGGTCAGTAATTGCCCACTGGGAACTATAAATTATAGTTCTCACGCCCTCTTTTTCTCGATGTTTTTCAGAGCCTTCCACTAAGGGTGAGGCCAGGGACCGCGGGAAGGGAGTTGCTTCGAGCTAGCTTCCTTCGAGGACGATTTGCTAGGTGGTCTACCTCTCGTTGTACTCTGTTTTGGAGAGGTCGAGAGTTTACCTGTGTACTAGAGACCACCATTTTTGTATTAGAGGCTGATACTGTATAACTTATGTTTGCTTTTATGTTTTAGTTATGCTCTATTACTATTAGTATAGATGTTAGAACTTTACTCGCTCTGATATCATTAGTTGTTTGTATTTCACTTCTCTTATTTGTTCCTTCTCTTGCTATTACTTCCGCTTTTCTTGTAGACGCCTTATATGTGTGGACATATGGCGGGTCTGGGCACGCTACCGGGAGGGCCTCCGCCGGTCCCGGGGCGTGACAGTTCAGGAGGTGCAACCCAAGGACATTTGATGGCGAGAACGTCGACCACTGGATTGTTGAGAAGTGGTTGATGCACATGGAGAAGCTTTTTCGAGACACCTTTGTGGAGGAGCGGGACAGAGTTTGGCTCGCCACACACTTTCTCGACGACGAGGCTTACCGTTGGTGGTTGGATATCCAGGACAACCCCAACACCGACTTGGCAGCAATTACTTGGACGCGATTCAAGGAGCTTCTTCTGGCGCATTACTTCCCCACCAGCGTCAAGAGGAAGATGGAGCAGGATTTGCGCAGCTTCCGCCAAGACGAGCGGACAGTGGCCGAGTACGAGAGGGAGTTCTCCCGGCTATTTCATTGTGTACCGTTTGTTGTGAGGGATGATGAGGACAAGGCCCGCATTTTTTAGCGCGGATTGCAGCCTTCTATCTTTCGGTTGGTACAGTCCTCCAACCTCCAGACCTACCGGGAGGTTGTGGATCGAGCATTGATAGTGGAGGCAGGAGCGGCGGATTTGCAGGAGCGACGCGAGGCCCTAGACAAGGGCAAGGGCAAGAGGCCAGCGGCTGAGGGTGCTAGTCAGACGCACTCATGGAGGCCGCCGAGGCATCCCAGGAGCAGGAGCCAGTACGGGGCCAGTCTACTCGGCGATGAGGACCCGATCGTCGCAAGGCTCCCCGCTGCGTGATCTGTGGTGGTCCCCACTACCCGCGACAGTGTTCACGCAGCCGGGGCAGGTGTTTCTTGTGTGGCCAGGAGGGCCACTTCCAGTCGGACTGCCCGAGAGGTTCAGCGCCAGCGCCATCTTCGGCATCTGCACCAGCATCGCCAGGTCCCAGTCAGGGGACATCTTGTGACGCATTGGACCTTGCAAATTGTGGGGTTCGAGTGATTAATTGTGTTCCGAGCTTTTCCAGACTTTCTGGTGGGTCGTTGACAGTGTTCCGACCTATGGTTCGAGTCCCGAGAATTGTGGTTTAAAGCGGTGTACCAAAATTCAAAAAGTTGAATTTTTGGTCAGCTCTCGGGTAGCCTTCAGCAAGCTGTGTACCGGTACGGGCTTGGTGGCTGTACCGATACGGGGTTGATGGCTGTACCGGTACGGGACCGCGTACCGGTACACAGACGATTTTAAGGCAAACCCGAGGCTCGGGTTTGGCCATTTCGTGGGTTGTGTACCGGTACATAAACCCGTGTACCGGTACGCAGTACAGATTTTGGCTGTTTTGTTCGAGGGTGTTTTTGCAATTATTGCAACGCCTATATAAGTCACCCCGGCCCTCATGGCTGCTCTTTTGAGCCCTAGAACTGAGGAGATAAGGTGAGAACTTCTCCCCTTTGATTTCTTCTCTTTTTTTATGGATTTTGGTTGGTTTTGATCTCTTCTCTCTTCTCCACCTTGCTTTTTGTTGGGATTCCACCATTGTTGAAGGCTTGGAGCTGGAAGAGGAGCTTGTTTGAGAGGAGATCTTCAACTCCACTTGGCTTGGAGCTTGGTTTGGGACGTCTTGTGAGGTGAGCACTCATGATCTCTCCTTTAGAGCATGTTTTGGTAGTTTTCCTCTTTGGAAACCCTAGATTTTGAATTCTAGGGCTAGATTTGGGGATTTTCGATTTGAGGGCTTTGGAACCAAATTAATGGGTTTAGAACCTTTGTTTAGGTTAGATTGGAAGGACTCTAACTCCCATTTGGAGATCGAGAGAGCTTCCTTCGCAACCGGTGAGTTTTCCCTAACCCTAGCTTGAGTTGGTTAATGATTGAACTTAGCGTCATTCGTTTCGACTAGATGACACTTGTTTTCATACCTTTAGGATACTAGGAGTGTGGTGGACGCCTTCGTCGTGGCAAACGAAAGCTTTCGTTGACGACGGTGGGTTTGGCTTCGTGGAAATTGGGCGAAATGGCCTCTATGCTCTTTCTAGTTGTTGTAAAATATTTTTAAATTCATTTCTATGCTAAATGGAATTTATATGAATTTTAGAGCACTTAAAATGCATGCCTTGTGTATTTTGAAAATTTCACTATATAGTAGAGCTATATGAGTAGAATGCATGCATATGGGAAAGTGTTTATTTGCAAGTGGAAAATACATCATTTATGAGGATTATGACTTGGAATATGTACTTTGGAATATAGTTGCCATGCTCTGGCATAGAGAACAAGAGTGTCATCAAGGGGCACTTGAAACTAGTAAACTATGAAACTGCAACATAGAGACATATTGATAGGCCACTACTTACCCGCTACATTCCATGTTAGAGACATGACGACATAGGGATAGGCCATTGAGATACTTGACACATTCTATGTTATTAGACATGAGGACTTGGTACTTGCGACAGATCGTTTGACTACTTGCCATTGTGCTCATTCGCACATGCTTGTGAGGGTCGCTCCCTATAAGCGGGCACTCCGGAGATAGCCATCGCGATTCATATTCGCCGTGCGGGATTGGGCGCCGAAGTGGATTGCCGTGGGACAGGCTCATTCCTATGGTGGGGATGATGACTACCGCAGAGCCATTAGGCTCGGCACCGGCCAGACAGCCTATGTAGCACACTGGACCTTTGCAAATTGCGAGGTTCGAGTGTTTGATCTGTATGTCGAGCCATCTCAGACTTTCTGAAGGGTCGTAGACAGTGTTCCGATCTATGGCTCGCATCCCGAGAATTGAGGGTTTAAACCTGTACCAAAATCCCAAAAGGTTGGATTGTTGGAGTACTCTCGGATTAGCCTCAGCTAGGCTGTGTACCGGTACAGCCTTGATGGTTGTACCGGTACAGAATTTGTACCGGTACGCCTTGATGGTTGTACCGGTACACATTAGATTTTCTGCCAACCCGAGGCTCGGGTTGGGCAGTTTCGCAGGAGGTGTACCGGTACACTTTCCCGTGTACCGGTACACAATGCAGATTCTGGGCTGTTTCGTGGGGGGTGTTTTTGCAATTGTTGCAACCTCTATTTAAGCACACCCCAGCCCCCTTGTGAGATCTTTTGAGCCCTAGACCAGTGGAGAACAGGTGAGAACTCCTCCCCTTTGGATTCTTCTCCATTTTTGATGGTTTTCTTTATGGGTTTTGATCTCGTTTCTCCTCTCTTTCTTGCTTTTGTGGGTTTTCCACCATTGGAGAAGCTTGAGATCTTGGTTGGAGCTTCTTTGGAGATCAACCTTCAACCCTAGGGAACTTGGAGCTTGGTTTTGAGCTTTTTGTGAGGTTAGTAAGCCTAATCTCTTCTTTGGATTAAGTTTTGGTAGCTTCTACTAGATCAAACCCTAGAGTTTGCATATTAGGGTTAAAAATGGGGATTTTTGATTTGAGGGCTTTGGAACCAAATTGATTGGTTTAGAACTTTGATTTAGGTTGGATTTGAAGGAATCTAACTCCCTTTTGGAGATCGAGAGAGATTCTTTAGCTTTCGGTGAGTTTTCTCCAACCTAGCTATAGAAGCTTAATGATTGAGCTTAGTGTCGTTCGTTTCGGTTAGGTGACACTTGTTTTCATACCTCTAGGGTACTAGGAGGCTAGAGGACACCTTCGTCGGAGCAAACGAAGGGCTTCGTCTACCGTTGGTGGGTTTGACTTCATGAAAATCGGGCAAAATGGCCCCTATGCCTTCTAAACTTTTGTAAAGTATTTTTGAATGTAAATTCATGCTAAATATGACTTATGTGAATTTTAGAACACTTAACATGCATGCCTCATATATCGTAAAGTTTGTACTCTATATAGTAGAGCTATATATGTAGATTACATGCATTGTGGATAGTGCTTGGTTTTGCAAGTTGAGAACATGTCTCCATGTTAGAGTTGAGTGAATTATACATAATGAACATATTAATGCCATGCTTGGAACTCGTTGAACAAAAGTGTCATTAAAGGGCACTTGAAACTAGTAAACTATTAAACTGCAACGTAGAGACATGTTGATAGGCCACTAAATATCTGCTACATTCCATGTTAGAGACATGATGACATAGAGATAGGCTATTGAGATACTCGATATATTCCAAGTTGTTAGACATGAGGACTTGGTTCTTGAGACGGATCATGCTTGCTTGCCATTTGTGCTCATTCGCACATGCTTGTAAGGGTCGCTCCCGCCGGCACTCCGGAGATAGCCATCGCGACACATGCTCGCCGTGCGGAATTGGGCGCCGAAGTGGATCGCCGTGGAGGAGGCTCATCCCTAGAGTGGGGATGTTGACTACCACGGGGCCATTAGGCACGGCGCAGGCCAGACAGCCTTCGGGTGGGTCTTACATGATTGGGACTTAGTGACAGAACGTGCTATGTGAACTTTAAATCTATTAAAGTGGACTTGGACTAGAATAGTAAACAATGACACCTTTGCTATTTTTGCATTGAGGACATCGGTTTAGTGGCATTTCTATGCTTACGCATATCATACACATCCATGTACATTCATGATATTGTTGCTTTATTACATATGCAAATCATTCTAAGTAGAGACTGTATGTTACAGCAAGTTATATTTTACTTACCTTTCGCATTACCTTATTGTTGGTCACTGACATCTCTATGGTAGCTTTTGGGCCTTGTGGCGCAGTTCACTGAAGTCAGTAATTGCCCACTGGGAACTATTTTTAATAGTTCTCACGCCCCTGTTTCATGGTTTACTTTTCAGAGCCTTCGGCACCGGCGGAGGCACGGGATTGCGGCAAGGGGATCGCTTAGCTAGCTAGCGAGGAGCGGTTCTTTGCCTAGGTGGTTGCTCTTTCTTTTTATAGTTAAGAGATTTTGTATCCATGTGTAGAGACCACCTATGTACCTATTTTTAGCACTTGTATTTGGGATTTCCTATTGTATTTACTTTATATTTTTTTTAGTGGATTTATAGTTTTATCCTTATCCCTTGTGGTAGCATTTAGACTTTGATCATGCTCTGATACTCCTAGATGTCTTTCATTATTGCTTTTCTTATTGTTGTTTTTAGACGCCTTATATGTTTTAGACGTATGGCGGGTCTGGGCACGTGCCGGGCAGGCTTCCGCTGGGTCCCGGGGCGTGACAGCCTACGGGTGGGTCTCAGGGCCATAGACAGCCTTCGGGTGGGTCTCTTCAGATTTGACTTTGAGTATTCATTATGACATGTGGACAGATGATGACTTAGTGTACTACTTGGACATTGNCGTTGCATCTCATTCTGCAATGACGGTTGATGCGTAATTGCTGTAGCCAGATTTTCCACCGACTTTCTACTAAGTGCATCAGCCACTACGTTGGCTTTTCCCAGGTGGTATAGAATAGTTACATCGTAGTCCTTTAACAATTCCAACCACCGCCGCTGCCGCATATTCAGCTCCTTCTGGGTGAACAAGTACTTGAGGCTTTTATGATCTGTGTAAACCTCACAGTGCTCACCACATAGATAATACCTCCATAACTTCAACCGAATATCACCGCGGCTAGCTTAAGGTCGTGTATAGGGTAGTTCTTCTCGAAGCTCTTCAGTTGGCAAGAAGGATAAGGAATAACTCGCCCGCTTTGCATTAGAATACAACCAAGACCACTATATGAAGCATCACTATACACTACAAAACTCTCCCCCAAGAATCGGTAGAGCGAGTACCGGGTTCGAAGTCAACTTTTCTTTCAACTCCTTAAAACTCCGATCGCAATCGTCGCTTCATACATACTTTGTTCCTTTGTGCGTGAGGCGCGTCAGTGGAGTAGTCATTTTGGCAAACCCCTCCACGAACCGCCGATAGTAACCCGCAAGACCAAGGAAACTGCGGATCTCCGCGACATTCGTCGGATGAGGACAATCTTTAATCGCCTCAACGTTCTTTGGATAAACCGAGACACCACTCCCGGAAATCACATGGCTTAAGAAGGCGACCTCACGTAGCCAAAAGTCGCACTTTTTCAGCTTAGTATAAAGCTTTTCTTTTCGAGAATTTGCATCACGGTCCTCAAATGCTCCTCGTGCTCTTCATCACTCCGAGAATAGACCAATAAGTCATCGATGAATACCACGACACATCGATCCAACAACGGTCGGAAGACCCGATTCATTAGGTCCATAAATGCTGCAAGGACATTGGTAAGCCTAAACGGTATTACCGTAAACTCATAATGGCCATAACACGTACGAAACGCCATTTTATACGCGTCATCCGGCTTGATCTTCAACTGGTGGTACCCCGACTGGAGATCAATCTTCGAATATACCCGGGACCCTTGCAATTGGTCGAACAGATCATCAATTCTAGGCAACGGGTATTTGTTCTTGATCGTTACTTTGTTCAGCTCGCGATAATCCACGCAAAGCCGAAGCGTTCCATCCTTCTTTTTCACAAACAGCACAGGGGCTCCCCACGGTGATACACTCGGCTTCACAAAGCCTTTGTCGACCAGACCTTACAATTGAGCTTTCAGCTCTCTTAACTCTGCCGATGCTATTCTACACGGAGCCTTAAAAATTGGCGCCATCCCGGGAACCAAGTCAATAACAAACTCAATCTCCCGGTCCGGTGGTAATCCCGGTAACTCCGCCGAAAACACATCCGGGAATTCACATGCTATCGGAATATCCCTAAGTGCTGGGAGCTCCCTTTGAGTCTCCACTACCGTCGCCAAGTAGGCCACGCGTCCGCCTTTGATCAACTTCCTCGCTCTCGACGCTGACACTATCGCTACGAAGCGCGAGCTTTTGCACACACAGTAAACCACTTCCTCCTGATTAAGCTCACGAAAAGTGATCACCTTGCCATCGCAATAAATGATGGCATAATACTTCAAGAGCCAATCAATCCCAAGAATAATGTCGAAGCCTTTCATCCGGCTCAACACAAGCAAGTCTGCCGGCATAATCCAATCGCCAATTTGCACTGGACAAGCCGTGCACTCCTCCTTGACAATAAAAGTGTGCTCGGGTGCATAGACCCACCAAGCATCCGGACTATCCGAAATTTCTATATCATGAGCTTTGGCGAATAGCATGCTAATGAATGAGTTCGATGCACCAGTGTCAAATAATGCTCTAGCTCTGGTGCTATTAATTAAAACAATACCTGTCACAACATCGTCAGCTACGGCAGGCTCCTCTACTTGGGCAGCAAAAACTCGGCTAGTTGGTGCAGCCCGAGATCCCTCTGGCTAATGCGGTACTGATGAGCATCCAGCCGACATAGCGGGTGGCAGTCTCGCAAGTTGCCTCGGGGTAAACGAAACTGATGCAGCAGTCGGGCAGGCGATGCCCTAGCCGGACAGTCCTGGCTAATGTGTCCACCCTGGCCACACCTAAAACATCTCCCCTCACGCTGTGGGCAGATCGGCGGTCGATGATCACCGCCCCAGATAACACATCAGGTCGGTTCCCAGTTCCTCGACTGCTGCCGTGGATACTGAGGGGGCTTCTTAGGACTCGACCGACCCCCAGCACCACTCGCAGTCCGCTTCTTTCCTTTGCCTCATTCCTTTTCCAGGGACTCGCGTTCCACATGCGCGTAGGCATTGCCGTGCACCGCCCACAACGCCCGATCCAAGACCTCCACAAAGGTCGTGAGCTTAAGGATATGCACTGCCTTATAAATTTCCGACTGAAATCCACGCTCGAACCAATCGGCCCTATCCTTGTCGTCCCGAACCACATCAGAGGCGCAGCCGATGATGTGAGAAAACTCCTACTCATATTCTCCCATCGAGCGATTTTCTTGCCTTAGCTTCCGAAATTGATCCTGAAACTTCTTTTCTTCACTGTCGGGGAAGTAATTTGTGAACATCAATCCCCGAAACTCCTCCCAAACCACAGACGGAAGGTTGGAAGATCGATCTCGCTTCACCCTCTTCCACCATACCTTCGCCGCCCTCTCCAAACGATGCGTGGCGAGATGCACCTTATCTTTCTCCAAGGTGTAAAGATCCTCGAAGAGTGTTTCCGTCAAGTCAATCCATGACTCCACCATCCACGGTTCCACTTTTTTCCCGTCGAACACTGGCGAGTTAAACTTCTTAAACATCACGACGGCCGCGAGTGCACACTCTCTCTCCCCCTCCATTGCCGCACCTCGGGATTTGAGGTACCCGAGCCGGCTGCCACCGCTGCAACTGGTATAGCCGCCGTGGCCACACCTTCAGCCGCACTCGGTATCACGACAGGGGGCGCAGGTCGCTCGACGCCCGCTTTAGCCGTCGCCGTCTGTTGTTGCGCCCAGGCCTCTTGGAGTCGCTTAATTTGCTCTTCCTGGCGTTGCACCGACTCCATTTGTTGTCGCACTATTCCCACAAGTGCAGACACCTGATCACGGAGCTCCCCGTCACCTCTCACTCCGGATTGCTCGGGAGCCGAACTCGGTTCCTCGGGCCCCGACCTCATCCGAGGTCTACCACGAGGCATCGCTTCCTGAAACACAACAACCACATTAGCTACTTGACCCGAAATGATAACATGTCGCTACAACACACCAAACAAAACCAAATCAAGCGAAAGCATTCAAGTGAGTCAATTCTCAGCCCTAGGCATCATGTCGTCGGCCGCCAACATAATCCCTCGTGTTGAGAACAAATATCAACTTAGATTAGTCCCTAATTACCATTAGAGACATACTAAAAACCAATCCAATCCACAAGGCTTTCGCTATAAATCGATTCCACGTCACTCACGTCCCTAGACCCTTAAGGTTTCCATCCTAAGGTTTCCTAGGTCCATCCTAAACTTTCACTTTTCTAGGCTCTGATACTATCTTATCTGTCTCGCCCCGCGACTCCCAATTTGGTCGGCTCGGGTACGTCCACAGACGTTAGACGGACAGCACCTCCCTTGTCCGTCCAAGGCTCCATACAAGTATCAACATATATAACAATTTGCGCAACGAAGATTCAGATATACATGGCTTGCACGAAGGCAAGCAACAACCACAAGTGAAAGTTCTACTACTATTATCACATCCACACATGTATCTTGATTCCATTTAACCAAATACAAGCATAATATAATTTACATCTATTTATACACTTCCATTTCTTTACACTTTTCATCATAACCAAAAGATGAAATAAGGTATCACTAATGCACGGGTATCCGCTACCTAGGGCGCTATGCCCTTGCCGCGATCCCCAACCACCTCGCTCGGGCCAGAATCTAAAAAATGGTGGGGTGAGAACTATAAAAAAGTTTTCAGTGGGTTCAGCTGCCGACCCCGCCAACTTTCCCACTAGGTCTAACCAGGCATAAGTAGAAAAAATCATATAGATAGATAGATAGCCATTTTTAATCAAATGCAGCTACTATGCCTGAGCAAAAATGATAACCAATATATATGATACTCGTGATGCATGCCAATTGCCGTTTCCAATATCCAATCTTCTTGGCTAACCCGTAGATTTAGCCCCAAAACTCACCAACCAAATTCCTACTATCGAGGAGATACTCGCTACAACCCGACGGGACTGTCTTCTGCGGAGATACTCGCTACGACCCAGTGATGACCATTCCGGAGCTCATTGCCTGAGGGAGAGCGACCGCCTTCGAGCATAAGACTTATAGGTGAGTATAATCCAATCCACAACCATAAAGATGTCATGTCCACTAATACCACAATACATAAAGTGTTCCATTTACTAGCATTCACTATGTCCACTAATGCCACCAGGTGCTATTTCAATCATTGTCACGATGTCACCATGTTTGCTACCTTGGCTAGGTTCATGTCTCAATTCATACATCTATAGGGTTCACAAGTGTCCAATGTTCCATTGCCAATTCATATGCATCTTTATACTAAAAGCATGTAAGAAGTACCAACATATTACCATTTAACCCTACAATGCATGAATCCTATATATACACATACATGCTCAAATGGTGACATTAGATATAAAGAGAAATCCAACTATTTCGAATAGCACCACCCACCTAGTAGGGATGCTAAGGTGCTAGAATCCGAGTTTCCCAATTTATGATTGCCAATTTTCCCCGATCCACGGCAAACGAAGCCGAAACGAGATTTTTCCTCAATTTCTCGAGGTAAACCTATCAGAATGCCAATTCGAGTCTCCCAATGTGTCGATTTACGCTCCAATTAGGGTTACAAGAGATCAAACCCAAGTTAGACCTCATACTTAACAAATTCCCATTTTTTGACCCCCTAGGGTTTCTAATCTCCTCAAATACCCAATTTTCATGGATAATCATGAGGAAATCTAACATATTATCCTCTAGAAACCACAACTAGTTGGAAATTAGCCAAACCCTAGCTCATAATCATATGAACTCACCTCAAGTTCATGCTTCCTCTTCAATTCCTTGCACAAGCCAAGCTTTTTCCTCAAGCAAGTCTTCTTGTCCACCAATCTCCTCTCTTGGAGCAAACCCTAGAGAGTGGAAGAGAGAAAGAGAGATAAAGGAAAGTGTGAGAAGCTTCTAAAGAGAGAAAGAGAGTTTCTTCTCTTGTGTTCACAGGTGAGGGGAATGAGTCATATAAAAAGCTCACCCATTGACAATTGCACTTAGGCCACTCACCAAATGACATTTTGGACCAACCCAACCATTCTGCGAGTACGGGGTCTGGACCTTGCACTCAGGGTCCGGACCCCGAGAGCATTTCCACCATAATTCTGCTTGAAAAATTTTCAACTTGCACTCTAAGGTCCCAATACCCAATCCAATCATTCTGAAACATTCGGAACGATTAACGGACCTCACCATCAAGTCCAACACCACACTTCGGTCAATTTGACTTAAGTTCAGTATGACCTACTGAAGTTTCGGTATATTACATTCTCCACCCCTTAAAAATAGTTTTGTCCGCGAAACTCAATTCCATACCTTAGCTCATCTACTCGAATAGATGAGGATAGGTCTTTCGCATTGCCTCCTCGAGTTCCCAAGTGGCTTCACGCCTCGCATGATTGCTCTACTGGACTTTTACATACGAAATTGTACGATTCCGCAACTCTTCTCTTCTTGAGCAAGAATGCACACCGGATACTCCTCATAGGTTATATCCTCGCGCAACTCTACCAGCTCATATTCCAAAATATGAGAGGAATTGCAGATATACTTGCGGAGATTAGACAGGTGAAATACGTTGTGAACTCCCGCAAGCCTCGGTGGTAAGGCAACTCTATATGCTACCACAGCCACATGCTCCGAGACCTCAAATAGTCCAACGTATCGGAGACTAAGCTTTCCCCGAATACCAAACCGCTTTACACCACGCATGGGTGATACCTTTAGGAAAACACGGTCTCCTACCGCGAACTCTAGATCCTTCCGACGCTTATTAGCATAACTCTGTTGTCGAGTTTGCGCCGTCAAGAGTCATTGGCGAGCCAGGCGAACTTTCTCTTCCGCCTCCCGCAACACGTCTGGACCGAGGGTGACTCTCTCACCCACCTCACTCCAATGAACAGGGGACCGACACTTCCTTCCATAAAGAGCCTCGAATGGCACCATCGTAATACTCTCTTCATAGCTATTATTATATGCGAACTCCGCCATCGGCAAGTAATCGTGCCATCCACCCTTATAATCAAGTACACACGCTCGAAGCATGTTCTCAAGAATTTGTATCGTCCTTTCCATTGACCATAACTTTGAGTATGAAATGCCGTGATAAAATCGAGCCGTGTGCCCAAAGCATCTTGCAAGCTCTTCCAAAAGTGGGATGTGAACCGGGGTTCTCGATCCGATACTATGGATGTCGGAACCCCATGCAGTCTCACAACCTCATCGAGACGTACCTTTGCCAACTTATCCCCATACCAAGTGGTATCGATCGGCAAGAAATGAGCCGAATTCGTCAAACGATCCACTACCACCCAAATAGCATCATGTTCGGCTTGAGATCGGGGTAAACCGATCACAAAGTCGAGGCCAGGGACCGCGGGAAGGGAGTTGCTTCGAGCTAGCTTCCTTCGAGGACGATTTGCTAGGTGGTCTACCTCTCGTTGTACTCTGTTTTGGAGAGGTCGAGAGTTTACCTGTGTACTAGAGACCACCATTTTTGTATTAGAGGCTGATACTGTATAACTTATGTTTGCTTTTATGTTTTAGTTATGCTCTATTACTATTAGTATAGATGTTAGAACTTTACTCGCTCTGATATCATTAGTTGTTTGTATTTCACTTCTCTTATTTGTTCCATCTCTTGCTATTACTTTCGCTTTTCTTGTAGACGCCTTATATGTGTGGACATATGGCGGGTCTGGGCACGCTACCGGGAGGGCCTCCGCCGGTCCCGGGGCGTGACAAAGCTTCACCAAAAGAAACACCTTTCTTTAACCTTCTCTCTCTCAAGTAGAATAGAAATAGCTTTGTTCTCTCTGTTTAGTTGTGTTAAAGTGAAAAGAGAAGCCTCTACATATAGGCTCAAAAGTATAGGTTACAAAAGTATCAAACCCATAGGTTACATAGTTAGTGCTATAGGAGTTTACGAAAGCATAGGTTAGGTTTCAATCAAAGTAGAGTTATGAAGTAACTTGCATTCCTCCATAAATGCAAGAGTACAAGTTATCAAAAGGTTATTAAAAACATATTAATAATAAAATGTAACAACAAGGATGAAATGCCGTGCTAAAATCGAGCCGTGTGCCCAAAGCCTCTTGTAAGCTCTTCCAAAAGTGGGGTGTGAACTGGGGTTCTCGATCCGATACTATGGACGTCGGAACCCCATGCAGTCTCACAACCTCATTGAGACATACCTTTGCCAACTTATCCCCATACCAAGTGGTATCAATCGGCAAGAAATGAGCCGAATTCGTCAAACGATCCACTACCACCCAAATAGCATCATGTTCGGCTTGAGATCGGGGTAAACCGATCACAAAGTCCATTGCTATATCTTCCCACTTCCAAATGGGTATGGATAAACTTTGAAGCTTTTCCGTCGAAAATCGGCGCTCCGCTTTAACTTATTGGCATGTCAAACACTGCGCCACAAATTCTCCAATGTTCTTTTTCATCCCCGGCCACCAATAACGCACTTTTAAGTCTTTGTACATTTTAGTGCCGCTCGGATGCACACTATAAGGGATTGGTGCACTTCCTGCAATATTGCCTTTCGGATATCTCCGTCCTTGGGCACGCACCAGTAGTTCCGAAACAGAAGTGCACCAACGGACCCTACGCCGAAATCACCGGTGCGCCCGCTCTCAACATCACCCCGCACCTTTTGGAGATAAGGATCCGTAGCTTGTTGTCCTTTGATCGTTTCCAACAAGGTCGGTTAAATCACCAACGCGGCAAGAATAGCCGGAACCTCTGGAGTTACTACTTCAAGGCCAAACCGTTGCATCTCATTCTGCAATGACGGTTGATGCGTAATTGCTGTAGCCAGATTTTCCACCGACTTTCTACTAAGTGCATCAGCCACTACGTTGGCTTTTCCCAGGTGGTATAGAATAGTTACATCGTAGTCCTTTAACAATTCCAACCACCGCCGCTGCCGCATATTCAGCTCCTTCTGGGTGAACAAGTACTTGAGGCTTTTATGATCTGTGTAAACCTCACAGTGCTCACCACATAGATAATACCTCCATAACTTCAACCGAATATCACCGCGGCTAGCTTAAGGTCGTGTATAGGGTAGTTCTTCTCGAAGCTCTTCAGTTGGCAAGAAGGATAAGGAATAACTCGCCCGCTTTGCATTAGAATACAACCAAGACCACTATATGAAGCATCACTATACACTACAAAACTCTCCCCCAAGAATCGGTAGAGCGAGTACCGGGTTCGAAGTCAACTTTTCTTTCAACTCCTTAAAACTCCGATCGCAATCGTCGCTTCATACATACTTTGTTCCTTTGTGCGTGAGGCGCGTCAGTGGAGTAGTCATTTTGGCAAACCCCTCCACGAACCGCCGATAGTAACCCGCAAGACCAAGGAAACTGCGGATCTCCGCGACATTCGTCGGATGAGGACAATCTTTAATCGCCTCAACGTTCTTTGGATAAACCGAGACACCACTCCCGGANATTCTGCAATGACGGTTGATGCGTAATTGCTGTAGCCAGATTTTCCACCGACTTTCTACTAAGTGCATCAGCCACTACGTTGGCTTTTTCCGGGTGGTATAGAATAGTGACATCATAGTCCTTTAATAATTCCAACCACCGCCGCTGCCGCATATTCAGCTCCTTCTGGGTGAACAAGTACTTGAGGCTTTTATGATCTGTGTAAACCTCACAGTGCTCACCATATAGATAATGCCTCCATAGCTTCAACGCGAATATCACCGCGGCTAGCTCAATATCGTGTATAGGGTAGTTCTTCTCATAACTCTTCAGTTGGCGAAAAGCATAAGCAATAACTCGCCCGCTTTGCATTAGAATACACCCAAGACCACTATATGAAGCATCACACTACACTACAAAACTCTTCCCCAAGAATCGGTAGAGCGAGTATCGGGGTCGAAGTCAACTTTTCTTTCAACTCCTTAAAGCTCCGATCGCAATCATCGCTCTATACAAACTTTGTTCCCTTGCGCATGAGGCGCGTCAGTGGAGTAGTCATTTTGGCAAACCCCTCCACAAACTGCCGATAGTAACCCGCAAGACCAAGGAAACTGCGGATTTCTGCGACATTCGTTGGATGAGGCTAATCTTTAATCGCCTCAACCTTCTTTAGATAAACCGAGACACCACTCCCGAAAATCACATGACCTAAGAAGGCGACCTCACGTGGCTAAAAGTCGCACTTTTTCAGCTAGCATAAAGCTTTTCTTTTCGAGAATTTGCATTACGGTCCTCAAATGTTCCTCGTGCTCTTCATCACTCCGAGAATAGACCAATAAGTCGTCGATGAATACCATGACACGTCGATCCAACAACGGCCGGAAGACTCGATTAATTAGGACCATAAATGTTGCAAAGGCATTGGTAAGCCCAAACGGCATTACCGTTCATAATGGCCATAACGTGTACGAAACGCCGTTTTATACACGTCCTCCAGCTTGATCTTCAACTGGTGGTACCCCGACTAGAAATCAATTTTCGAATATACCCGGGACCCTTGCAATTGGTCGAACAGATCAGCAATTCTAGGAAATGGGTATTTGTTCTTGATCGTCACCTTATTTAGCTCTTGATAATCCACGCAAAGCCGAAGCGTTCCATCCTTCTTTTTCACAAATAGCACCGGGGCTCCCCATGGTGATGCAGCCGTTGGGTAGGCGATGCCCTACCCGAACACTCCCGGCTAATGTGACTACCCTGGCCACAACTAAAACATCTCCCCTCATGCTGTGGGCAGATCGGCGGTCGTTGATCACCGCCGCAGATAACACATCAGGTCGGTCCCCAGTTCCTCAACTGCTGCTGTGGATACTGAGGGGGCTTCTTAGGACTTGACCGACCCCCGGCACCACTCGCAATTCGCTTCTTTACTTTGCCCTATTCCTTTTCCAGGGACTCGCGTTCCGCACGCGCATAGGCATTGCCGTGCACCGCCCACAACGCCCAATCCAAGACCTCTGCAAAGGTCGTGAGCTTAACAATATGCACTGCCTTGTAAATTTTCGGCCAAAGTCCACACTCGAACCAATCGGCCCTATCCTTGTTGTCCCGAACCACATCAGGGACGCAGTCGATGATATAAGAAAACTCCTGCTCATATTCTCCCATCGAGCGATTTCCTTGCCTTAGCTTCAGAAATTGATCCTGAAGCTTCTTCTTTTCACTATCGGGGAAGTAATTTGTGAACATCAAACCCCGAAACTCCTCCCAAACCACAGACGGAAGGTTGGAAGATCGATCTCGCTTCACCCTCTTCCACCATACCTTCGCCGCCCTCTCCAAACAATGCGTGGCGAGATGCACCTTATCTCTCTCCAAGGTGTAAAGATCCTCGAAGAGTGTTTCCGTCAAGTCAATCCATGACTCCACCATCCACGGTTCCACTTTTTTTCCGTCAAACATTGGTGGGTTAAACTTCTTAAACATCACGAGGGTCGCGAGTGCACGCTCTCTTTCCGCCTCCATTGCCGCACCTCAGGATTTGAAGTACCCGAGCCGGCTGCCACCGCTGCGACTGGTATAGCCGCCGTGGCCACACCTTCAGCTGCACTTGGTATCACGACAGGGGGTGCAGGTCGCTCGACGCCAGCTTTAGCCGTCGCCGTCTGTTGTTGCACCCAGGCCTCCTGGAGTCGCTTAATTTGCTCTTCCTGGCGTTGCACCGACTCTACTTGTTGTCGCACTATTCCCACAAGTGCAAACACCAGATTACGAAGCTCCCCGTCACCGCTCGCTTCGGATTGCTCGGGAGCCGAACTCAGTTCCTCGGACACCGACCTCGTCCGAGGTCTACCACGAGGCATCGCTTCCTGAAACGCAACAACCACATTAGCTACTTGACCCGCAACGATAACATGTCGCTACAACACACCAAACAAAACCAAATCAACCGAAAGCATTCAAGTGAGTCCATTCTCAGCCCTAGGCAAACGAAGCCGAAACGAGGTTTTTCCTCAATTTCTCTACGTAGACCTATCGAAATTCCAATCCGAGTCTCCCAATGCATTGATTTACGCTCCAATTAGGGCTACAAAAGATCAAACCCAAGTTAGATCTCATACTTAACAAATTCCCATTTTTTGACCCTAGGGTTTCCAATCTCCTCAGATACCCAATTTCCATGGATAATCATGAGGTAATCTAACATATTATCCTCTAGAAACCAAAACTAGGAGGAAATTAGCCAAACCCTAGCTCATAATCACATGAACTCACCTCAAGTTCAAGCTTCCTCTTCAATTCCTTGCACAAGCCAAGATTCTTCCTCAAGCAAGTCTTTTTCTCCACCAATCTCCTCTCTTGGAGCAAACCCTAGAGAGAGGAAGAGAGAAAAAGAGAAAGAGGAAAGTGTAAGAAGCTTCTAGAGAGAGAAAGAGAGTTTCTTCTCTTCTGTTCACAAGTGAGGGGAATGAGTCCTGGGGCTTCAAACCCATATAAGAAGCTCTCTTATTGACAATTGCACTTAGGCCCCTCACCAAATGACATTTTGGACCAACCCAACCATTCTGCGAGTACAGGGTCCGGACCTTGCACTCAGGGTCCGGACCCCGAGAGCATTTCCAGCACAATTCTGCTTGAAAATTTTTCAACTTGCTCTCCAAGGTCCCAAAACCCTATCCAATCATTCCGAAACATTTGGAACGATTAACGAACCTCACCATCAAGTCCAACACCACACTTCAGTCAATTTGGCTGAAGTTCAGTACGACCGACCGAAGCATCGGTATATTACACAACCAGCCAACAAGGACACGCCGTAATTACTCGAAAATAAAGGAGTACGATAAGTAAGGTAACTGCAAATAAGGAAAAATCAACTGTAGTAGCAAAACAGATAGATAGATAAATATCACGAAGTAGAACACAAGGTAATGCCGCAACTGTAAACATGAATCAAGTACTAAACATAAGGGATCCAACCAACCACAGTAGCAAGGAAATCAGTGAATAACTATCATGAACAACTATACTAAGGAGTACCGCTACTGTCAACAAAGTCATATGCCAACACAATAGGAACACCAACTACAGGAGCAAGATGATCAATAACAAAATATCATAAACCCCTAAATGATGGATGCTGCTATTGTAAGCTAGATAGTTACCAGATATCATGTACAGCTCAAATAGAGATATTATGCATCAACTGGACGTGTGAATACTCCAAAGTATACCCAATCACTATGGCTAGTCATAAAGACTCGGCCTAATCTCGCCCACTAGGTCGTGAAGACCAAAAATCAAGTACTACTCCGGAGGTGCACAACAACTTGCACCTAAAGTCGCTAGCTCTGTCTAAGCACGGTGTACTGATAATCTGAGGGTGAAGAACTCAGGGTGGTGAACCCTGTCTATGAAACAATACCTCCCACTGGGCTAACAACTGAAAAACCCAAGGTTGTGAACCCCATCTAAGACTCTTACAGTGCTGTCACAAGCTATAGTCATATGTGTATGCTCAAAGCTCCAACAACCTAGACTTAACAATCAAATCACTACCCACAAGCGACAGTAGGAGCCAAGAGGTGATATCAAGGGATGTCAACAAGGACACTGAGATCCATACTCAACAGGTCGACTAGCATACTATACTAGACGAGTATATAGGGAGAATAAAGATAACGCAAGTAACAGAGATGAGCATGCTAAAGACCCAAACATGATCGGATACATCATCCGACCCTTAGGTCATATCAGAGGGAGTAAACGCCAATCGGCTAGGTCAGTCTCACAGAAGATAGATCAACCGACTAACATGGTCATAATTCAACCAAGAGTAAAAATCGACCTATCAGATCCAATCATAAATAGGGGGATATTCTAGTAGATCACAACCTACTCTACATGTCACACACGAGTTATAGGAGAGAGATCAATCAAGGAACTAAGAATCAATATGATAACCAACATAACAGGCAATAGGCATGTAGAGTGAAAGCATATACTAATATGAAGTCAAGAGAAGTTGTCCTACTCAACCAATTATAGAATGGATTGAACAAAGGGGAACCGAGTAAGATATCACTTTACAAACTTCGGAATGGAGCACCCACCTCACCAAGTATCCGAGTCCTCGACTCGACCGATGTATCTAACCATCACCTGTACAGAAGATATAATCACCAAATGCCACAAAGAGTATCCTACGTGTCTTTTATAACCGCCGACACAATTCAACCTATACCTACATGTACTGCAACTTGACCGCAAAATCAGTTCCATAATTTTAGGTTTATGAAGTTAAGCCCAACCACAAGCTGACTCAACATAGAGTCTGTGATGCCCCGACTTTCCAGGGGGTCACCCATCCTAGGACTACTCCCGTCCTAGCACGCTTAACTCTCTTAACCTCTTGGGTCTAGCCACCACCCAAAATACTTAACCCGGGTTAAGTATTTTGGGTGGTGGCTAGACCCAAGAGGTTAAGAGAGTTAAGCGTGCTAGGACGGGAGTAGTCCTAGGATGGGTGACCCCCTGGAAAGTCGGGGCATCACAGACTCTATGTTGAGTCAGCTTGTGGTTGGGCTTAACTTCATAAACCTAAAATTATGGAACTGATTTTGCGGTCAAGTTGCAGTACATGTAGGTATAGGTTGAATTGTGTCGGCGGTTATAAAAGACACGTAGGATACTCTTTGTGGCATTTGGTGATTATATCTTCTGTACAGGTGATGGTTAGATACATCGGTCGAGTCGAGGACTCGGATACTTGGTGAGGTGGGTGCTCCATTCCGAAGTTTGTAAAGTGATATCTTACTCGGTTCCCCTTTGTTCAATCCATTCTATAATTGGTTGAGTAGGACAACTTCTCTTGACTTCATATTAGTATATGCTTTCACTCTACATGCCTATTGCCTGTTATGTTGGTTATCATATTGATTCTTAGTTCCTTGATTGATCTCTCTCCTATAACTCGTGTGTGACATGTAGAGTAGGTTGTGATCTACTAGAATATCCCCCTATTTATGATTGGATCTGATAGGTCGATTTTTACTCTTGGTTGAATTATGACCATGTTAGTCGGTTGATCTATCTTCTGTGAGACTGACCTAGCCGATTGGCGTTTACTCCCTCTGATATGACCTAAGGGTCGGATGATGTATCCGATCATGTTTGGGTCTTTAGCATGCTCATCTCTGTTACTTGCGTTATCTTTATTCTCCCTATATACTCGTCTAGTATAGTATGCTAGTCGACCTGTTGAGTATGGATCTCAGTGTCCTTGTTGACATCCCTTGATATCACCTCTTGGCTCCTACTGTCGCTTGTGGGTAGTGATTTGATTGTTAAGTCTAGGTTGTTGGAGCTTTGAGCATACACATATGACTANCTAGATTGTGATATTAGGGTTTATTTTGGGCATTTTGAATCTAGGGCTTTTGAAGCTAGATTGATTGGATTAGAGGCTTCCATTAGGTTGGATTGGATGAGCCCTAGCTTCATTTTGGAGCTTTAGAGGAGATTTTTGCACTAGAGGTGAGTTCTTCTCACCTATACTTGATTAGCTTAATGATTGAGCTATTGATGGTTCGTTTCATTCGTGTGACGCATGTTTCTATACCTCTAGGGTACTAGGAGACTAGAGGACACCCTTGTTGGAGCGCACGAGGAGTTTCGTTGCCATCGGTGGGTTTGGCTTCGGAGAAATGGGGCGAAATGACCCCTATGCTCTTTCTACTTATTGTAAAATATTTTTAAGTTCATTTCTATGCTAAATAGGATTTATATGAATTTTAGAGCACTTAAAATGCATGCCTCGTGTATTATGAAAATTTCACTATATAGTAGAGCTATATGAGTAGAATGCATGCATATGGAAAAAGTGTTTATTTTACAAGTGGAAAATACATCTCTTATGAGGATTATGACTTGGAATATGTGCTTTGGAACATAGTTGCCATGTTTTGACATAGAAAATAAGAGTGTCATAAAGGGGCACTCGAAACTAGTGAACTATGGAACTGCAACATAGAGATATATTGATAGGCCTTTGTACATTTGCTATATATATTCCATGTTAGAGACATGATGACATAGAGATAGGCCTTTGGGACACTCGATACATTCCATGTTATTAGACATGAGGACTTGGTACTTGCGACAGATCGTTTGACTACTTGCCATTGTGCTCATTCGCACATGCTTGTGAGGGTCGCTCCCTACAAGCCGGCACTCCGGAGATAGCCATCGCGATACATATTCGCCGTGCGGGATAGGGCGCCGAAGTGGATTGCCGTGGGATAGGCTCATCCCTAGGGTGGGGATGATGACTACCACGGGGCCATTAGGCTCGGCACCGGCCAGACAGCCTTCGGGTGGGTCTCAGGGCCATAGACAGCCTTCGGGTGGGTCTCTTCAGATTCGACTTGAGTATTCGTTATGACATGTGGACAGATGATGATTTAGAGTATTATTTGGACATTGACTAGAATAGTAAACAATAGAACTTTACTATTTCGCATTGTGAACATTATGATAGTTGGAGACTTTTACTTCATGCATAGTTGTTTCATACTTATGCTATTTAGGCTAAGTAGAGATATCATGTTGTAGTAAGTTACATTTTACTTACCTTTCGCTTTTCTACATCTATAGTCACTAACCTCTTTTGTAGCTTTGGGCCTTGTGGTGCATTCACTAAAGTCAGTAATTGCCCACTGGGAACTATTTTTGATAGTTCTCACGCCCATGTTTTATGGTTTCCTTTTCAGAGCCTTCGGCACCGGCGGAGGCACGGGATCGCGGCAAGGGGATCGCGTAGCTAGCTAGCGAGGAGCTTACTTGCCTAGGTGGTTTACTCTTTCTTTTGTAGTTGAGAGAGTGAGAGTTTTGTACCCTGTATAGAGACCACCTATGTATCTACTCTTAGCACTTGTATTTGGGATTTCCTATTGTTTTTACTTTATGCCTTATTTAGTGGATTTATAGCTTTTCCTCATCCTTTGTTGTAGCATTTAGACTTTTATTATGCTCTGATATTTCTAAATGTCCTTAATATTGCTTTTATTATTGTTGTTCCTAGACGCCTTATACGTTTTAGACGTATGGCGGGTCTGGGCACGCGCCGGGCGGGCTTCCGCTGGGTCCCGGGGCGTGACAACAAACCAACATTTGAGTTGGGTTGATCACACTCTAAGTGCCCAACGTCTGCTGAATAAAACCACAACAAAGCCTGAAGGCGCCATTACAATAATCTGAACACCACTTTGTGTCGAATTACACACGCACTATATTATTGGCCCTGCGATACTCACAACATTGCAATATCCACGATTGGTGACATAAAGTCACCAACAATGTACCATGACACAAACGGGACATCGGACATTTTTACTGATCTTTTGAATATGCCGACTTTCGTATAAACACACCGGGATGCCACTTTAGCTCATGAAATGTCCCAGTCACACCATTTACAGCCAAATCACATTCTGCAGTACACTAAACTTTAGCAAATTGTAAGGTTCTACTGTAAGAATAGCAGTTTGAGCTATTCTGGAGGTTTTTAGTGGTTGTCTCTTGTGTGTTGGACTGTTTTTGAAGCTTTCGAGCGCGAGAACGGACTTCGACATCAAAATCTATAAATTTTAGTTTTTTGGTCTTGAGTACCGGTACTGGGTTTGAGATACCGAAACTCAGTAGAGAGCAGATTTCGGTAGCTCTCGAGTTTTGCAGAACCAGGTTGTGTGTACCGGTACTGCACTGAGCGGGTACTGGAACACAGTAGAAACCAAAATTTTCAACGTTCGGATTTTGCAGAATTGACCTTCGGGCACCGGAACTGCCGAGTATCGGTACTCCAATTTGTGTACTGGTACTCAATGCTGCAGAGACTGTTTTGTGCAGTTTGTGATTTTTGAGTTTTTGAAGGGCCTTAAGGGATATTGTTACATCATGTAATATATCCTTTCACTCTTTTCACTTGTTCTCTTTTATGCTGAAGCTAAAGAGAGGTGAATTTGGGTTTTGCTCTTTCCCTCTCTTGGATTTCTTCTCCCTAACTCTCAAATCCTTGGACTTGAATTTGGGTTTTGACTAAACTTGGAGGGGAGCTTGGGAGTGGAGGAAGGAGCTTGATTGAGGATTAAACTCTAACCCTAGCATCTTATAGCTTGGTTTGGAGCTCAGATTAAGGTTAGTAACATTCTTGGATGCTCTAATTGTGAACTTTGTAAAATTTTGGTAGGAAACCTAGTTTTGAGGAAACTAGGGTTTATTTTGGAGTTTTCTAATTTTGACCTTTTGGGGGTTGAATTGATAGGTATAGAACATTCTTCTAGGCTGGATTTGAAGCTCCATTGCTTTGATTTGGACCTTGGACAAGTTTTTCTTGATCAAAGATAATTTTCATCTATTTTCGACTTGATTTTTGGTAAATTTCATAGTATGATTTTAGAAACTTGTAACCCCTTGAAAATTTTCTTAGGGTGCTAGAAGTCCAGAGGACAACTTTATTTGGGAAACGATCGAGTTTTCAAAGGATTTTCGATGGGTTTGGCCTCACCAAAATAGGTGAACTCCCTCTATGTCCCCTATCTTGTTATAAAATTTAATAGATGATTTTTCGTGCTATCCATGATATTATAGAAATTTTTAACACATAGCATATCCATATTATATATACATATTATATCCCTACAAGCAGGCACTCCGGAATTGGCCTTTGCGACACGATGTTCGCTTATGCGGAATTGGATGCCGAAGTTGATTACCATGGGTGAGAATCAATCCTAGAGGAGGGATGTTGACTACCACGGGGCCATGAGGCATGGCACATGTCACGCTCCGGGACCCAGCGGAAGCCCGCACGGTGCGTGTCCAGACCCGCCATATGCCTATAACATATAAGGCGTCTACAACAATACGATAAATAATATGAGAGAATAAAAATACCTAGTGCGATATCAAAGCATAAATACAACTAATTTCTAATGACAAGTAGAAATATATAAAACTGAACAACTAGAGTAACCCATCAAGTAGTACATACATCCCAAGATCTACATAAATAAAAACTAGATACAAAAGTGGTGGTCTCTATACATAGGGTACAAAAAGTCTCTCTCCCAACTAAAACAAAAAGAGAGAAGACCACCTAGTACAATCACCAAACTGTCTAGCTAGAGGCGACTCCCTTGCCGCGGTCCCTATGCAATGCACTGGACCTTTGCAAATTTGCGAGGTTCGAATGTTTGATTTGTGTTCCGAGCTTTTTCATATTTTCTGGAGGGTCGTTGACAGTGTTCCGACCTATGGCTCGCATCCCGAGAATTGAGGTTTAAAATTTAGCACCAAAGTCTCTAAAATGAAGATTGTTGGCTTCTTTGGGGTTGGACTCTGCAGAGCAGAGTACCAGTACAGCATTGGGCTTGTACTGGAACCAGACCCGGTACCGGTACAGTATCGGACTTGTACGGTATCCAGTGTATTTTCCTGCGCGGCAGAGGCTCGGGTTGGCTGTCTGGCTGACTTGGTACCGGTACTCTTTCCCGTGTACCGGTACGCAGTGCAGACTGCGAACTACTTATTTTTTAGGGGTGTTTTTGATATTGTAGCAACATTACATATACCCCACGCCACATTGGAGGACCCCTGAGCTTGGACCAGTGGAGAGAAAGGTAGGGAAGCCCTCTTCTTCCTCTCTTTGTTTTCCTTTCTTTTTGTTCGGATTTTTGATGATTAAACACTTCTTTTTGCCTCTTTTTGCATCTTGGTGGCATTTCCACCATGGTTGAAGGCTTGAAACTTGGATTGGAGCTTGTTGGAGGAGAGATCTTCAACCCTAGCTCATTCCAAGCCTAGTTCAAAGCTTCTAAAGAGGTTAGTAGCATGTTTCTCTCATTTAATCCATGATTTGGTAGATTTCATGAGATGAAAACCTAGAATGTGAAAACTAGGGTTTATTTGGGGGTTTTTGATTTGTGGCTTTTGGGCTCAATTAATAGGTGTAGAACATCTCATTGGGGTAGATTTGAAGGGTTCTAGCTTCCATTTCGAATTTGAGAGAATTTTTTTCATATTTAGGTGAGTTTTGCCTTATGGTTGGGTTGGTTAAAGATAGGGCTGGCAAATGAGCAAGCCGGCTCGCGTTCGACTCGCGTTCGACTCGATATTTGGCTCGCTCGAGCTCGACTCAAAATTAAATGAGCCGAGCTTGAACAAAAAAAAAGGCTCGAAATTCATTTCAAGCCGAGCTTGAGTATTATTCGGCTCGCTCGAATTAGGCTCGAAAAGCTCGAAAAGCTCGAATATATATATATGTATATATATATATATATATATATATATGTATATATATATATGTATATATATATGCATCTCCGTATATCCTTAATGGAGAATTCCATTTTTCAGGTATCAAATTGGGTTTTTTATATGCTTTGTATGAATTCTTCAGCTGTTTGTTCAAAAACATTTTTCTCATTGGATTTGTTTACCTTTTTTAAAATCCTTTTTCCTTGGGATTTTGATTAATTTCACTGGTATCAATTAGCTCATTTTTCTAAGATTGCGTTTCCATGCAAATCGGTTTCCTTCGAAATGTATTTAAGCTAACCAAATTACCTATATTATATGGATGCTATTACTTGATGTTTACGGATTCTTTCACTATGTGTTAGAAATATTAAAACTGTGGAAGCTTCGTGCTGGTAAGGTATGAATTTGAGAATAAAATATTTGTGGCCCCATTTTTCCTCTAAGAATTTTCCTCATGTCCCTTGATTTTGACTGTCAACATTAGCGTCAAATTCTTACTGGGAATTTTATAACATGGAAGAGAAGTTCTCATCTTTTACTATAACTGAATGCTTCATTTATTTGGCATCTAAGTTAGCCAGCTGGATTCTGAATTATCTAGCTTAATTCTGCTGCATGGGAATTTCGTAGAACTCCTTTTGTATATCTTCTCTAGATTGCCTAGCTAAATCCTGAATTACCTAGCAAAATCCTGAGTTCGAAATTCAGGTCTCCGAAATCTGAATTGTATTATAAGAATCTGGATTGTACTATAAGAGTCAGAATAGGCCAAAATTAGGAATTCTGAATTCTGGACGAGCAACCTTTTTATAAAAAATATTATATATGAATTGGCTTTCCAAATTCTGAATTCTAGGTTCTGAATCCAGAATACGCTTTCTGGACAAAGGATATTTATTTTTCTTATATTCTTCATGCAATTCCAAACTACATAGCTTAATTCTAAATTCCCACGCTATGATGATCTTCTCCTCAAATAGCAAATAATTGCGATATATTTGTACTGAAAATATTTTCGGTGTGCAAATAGGTTTTATACAATTAGCACTACTAACCAGCCAGACTTTGGTGTCAAACTAATAATGTTTGATTTCATGGAGAATCTGAGCAAAGAATATTTGTTTTCCTTACAATTCCAAATTGCCTACTTGAATTATCAATTGTCTACTTGAATTCTAAATTGTGTAGCCGAATTCTAAATTCAGAATTTAGAATGTAGAATTTAGAATCGCAGCAAAGTATTTGGTGCATATAAAAGTTTAAAATTAGAAGTTATGGTCTTAATTGCATCAGGATATTTATGCATATGAAAGGTTCAAATTCGGAATTCTGAATTGTGTCGGTGATGTTCCAGGATTCAGAATTCTGCATTCTAAAAAGTTAGAATTGCATATAAAAATTTGGGAATGAAAATTTAGAATTCTGGATTCACAATTTTCAATATTGGCTTGCATCAATAACCTTTTAGAATTTAAAAGCTTAAAACTTGGAAGCTTAAAATATACAATGCAGAATTGTATTTAAAAGATCCCAATATTTGCAAGCTGTTTGAAAATTCTTGATAAATTCATTTTATATACGCCTTAGATACTTTTTTTTTTTAAATGGTCCCATTTACATAGAATGTGCCTTAGGTTATTTAACACAAAAGGTAAGCTTTCTTATGTAGAACATCCTGTTAAATTGGAGCTCCAAAATCAAGTGAAGCTCTCTACCAAAGTCAAACTTGACATTATACAATACATTGAAGGTGTCTGCATGACATACCATGCTTCTCTATTTTTCTATTTTGATTCTTCAAGAGTTGCTCAGTATATTTGATATTTTGCTTTAGTGAAAAAAACCTTTAGATATTAGCATTTAACATGCGGATTTGTTGTATGTTAGTTTGGTGGTCTCTATAGTCAACCATAGATAAGTCGCTCTTAATGTGTTTGATGTTTTGCTTCAATGAGAACTCTTTTGTTTATTAGAATGCAGGAGGGTCCTAGCTTCGTCTCTTTGCAGCTAACTATGCTCTTAAGGTGTTTGATGGTTTGTTTTAATGAAAACGCTTTTGAGTGTTACCATGTCGCACACAAGTTTGATGTTAATTTGCTCTGCTCTTTATAGCAAACTATAGATAAATTGTTCTTACGGTATTTGGTGTTTTGCTTCAATGAGAAAACGTCTCTGCTCATTACTTGCTTTGGTTCGGCATGTCCCTATGGAGGTTAAAAAACATGTGCTTTCTCAGCTGATTCGGTCATTTTCTTGTGTGCCGGAATCTTCCGAACATGTATATTATTTATAAATTTGATTTCCTTCTTTAAATGCACATTTTCTTTATGTAAGTACCTAAAAAAAAATGCAGGCTTATATACACTTTTGCTCACTTTTCATTTCCAAGTTTCTACATTTCCTGTTTTTTTTCCCCTAATTTACTTGGTTTCATTTATCCCTTACTATTTTTACCCCTTTTCCTATTCTTCTTTAAGGCTATGGTGATATGTAGAGAGAAATGTGGAAAATATTGCTTTCGAATGGGTGGAAGTTTCGATGGCCTACTCATAGGCAGCCACTTCTGGCTTTTCTTATTCTTAGTACTTACACACATTTCCCTCCAACGGTAATCTGCCACTCCCATTGCACATATTTACTTCCCACAATAGCTTACTTTTCCTGTTACTACCCAGTGCTTATGAGTGGTGTTGCCGAATTAGAATGCAGGAGGGTTCTAGCTTCGTCTCTTTGCAGCTAACTATGCTCTTAAGGTGTTTGATGGTTTGTTGTAATGAAAATGCTTTTGAGTGTTACCATGTTGCACACAAGTTTGATGTTAATTTGCTCTACTCTTTATAGCAAACTATAGATAAATCGTTCTTACGGTATTTGGTGTTTTGCTTCAATGAGAAAACCTCTCTGCTCATTACTTGCTTTGGTTTGCCATGTCCCTACGGAGGTTAAAAAACATGTGCTTTCTCAGCTTATTCGGTCTTTTTCTTGTGCGGCGGAATCTTCCGAACATGTATATTATTTATAAATTTGATTTCCTTCTTTAAATGCACATTTTCTTTATGTAAGTACCTAAAAAAAAATGCAGGCTTATATACACTTTTTGTGAGACCCCAGATAGTCCTATACATTCATACATTCACCATTCACACCGAGTTTTACATTCGATGTTTAAACAGAAGTCCATGAAAAATCTTTTGAAAACTGTTTCGTACGCGAAAACTTTTATCTTTTATAGAAGCTACCACGAGGGGTAGAAAACCTTTTATTTTACCAAATCCAGAAATCCTTTTAATACGTTCATGAAAGTCCATATATTCCAATGTAATAAAAATACCGAACCATATAAACTGACTAAGCTATAACAACAGATTAGTAGGGATAAAACTAAACCGATAACCTGGGTCGGAAGCTCTATCGACCGCTACGAACGTACCTCACGTCTCGTCCCATAACTCAACGTCTGCAGTACCTGAAAAATAGTGGGGGAGGTGAGAACATGTAAACATGTCTCCCCTCCCAGTGNCGTTGCCTACCTTGCTATTAATTGTATGCTTGAGAAAATATACTGAATATTTTTAAAGTAAAAAATTATTATTCATATAAAATTTTAATTTTTGTTATATATGATTGGATAGTTTAATCAAATATTTATCTATATAATTTATTTATTTTTGACTGCATAAATGAAAATGAATAATAAGGAGATTGAAGGCGAAAAAAAAGACATGTGAGGCTGAAAAGATTAGATATTCAACTCATAAATTATTCTTTTCATATTATAATATTATATTTTATATACCTATTTTGTACTTTGAGCTATTAGATATATTTTTGTATCAAATTATAGATAATATTCTATACAAATTAAACTATTGATCGTATGATGTTGAGAATTTCAAGCGGCTCGTTTAGGGCTCGAGCTCGCTCGACTCGAAATTAGGCTCGCTCGAGCTCGGCTCGAATTAATTTCAATCCAAGCTTGAGCTTAAATTTAAGCTCGAAATTAATTTCAAGCCGAATTTGAGCCGAGGTAAGCTCGCTCGAGCTCGGCTCGTTTCCACCCCTGGTTAAAGATGAATACTTTGGGTGTTCATTTATTTTGTTTAACTCTCTTAGAATTTTCTTTAGAGAGTTAGAAGACTTGTGGACAACTTCTTTTGCGCAAACGAAAGGGTTGCAAGGAGCCTCGGTGGATTTGACCTCACCAAAATTAGAAAATCTCACCTATGTCATTTTAAATATTGTAAAATGAAAAATCATGCATATTCATGCTAGATAGGGCATATGTGAATTTTAGAATACTTAAAATACACATGTTATGTATAATGTAAATTTGGACCTCTATGTAGTAGAGAGTTATTTATGTTGGAATTATGCATATGGGTAGCATTCTTATATGTGGCTTGGGATTATATTTCATGTAGTAAAAATGACAAGAACAATATGCTCTTGAACTTAGAACTCATGTTGACATAGGAGAAAGTTTAATATCATAAAGTGACATTAGAGTTGCGATATGTATGCGCTTGGAAAATTAGAATGTCATAAAGAGGCATTAGACTTGGATTATGCTTGACATAGTGAACCTAATATCATGAAGTGGCATTTGATGTAGTAAATGGTTGAACTGCATATCGTGACATAAAATTAGACCTATAGGGTTACTAGTATTCATACCATGTTGAGACATGATGACAACGGACTTGAGACGGTTGATTATGCTTGCTTGCCATTTGTGCTCATTCGCACATGCTTGTGAGGGTCGCTCCCTTTAAGCCGGCACTAGGGAGTTAGCCTACACGACATATGCTCGCTTGTGCGGTATTGAGAAGCCTACTGGGCCAGGTGGGATAGACTTATTCCTCGAGTGGGAATGTTGGGCTACCACGGGCAATTAGGCGGCACAAACCGGACTACATTTGTGTAGGTCCTAAATGAGATTGGACAATGACATTAACCATAATATGACAATCACTACTAGATAGTTTGTAGTAGTTGGATTTCTTAGACATGCTTGTGGCATAGTATTGGATATTTGGTTGACATACTTGGACATGTAGTATACTTGATAGTGTTGCTTATTGCATTATAGTATACTTGTTTGACATGTTAGAGCATACTAGTATATTCATGTGATGTACTCCTTTATATTAGGCTAGCTATTGCAATTATTGGACTTTATGTTAAGTAGTGGTATAGTAACTAGCAAGTTTAATTCATGTTTTAATATTCATGCTATCACTTCCAATTAAATGTTAGAATCTTCTACTTTTGCTTTTGGCCTAGTGGTGCATTTTGCTAAGGTCAGTAATTGCCCACTGGGAACTATTAATTATAGTTCTCACACCCCCTGTTTAATGTTTTCTTACAGAGCCTTCTACTCCGGGAGAGGCTCGGGATCGCGTGAAAGGAATCGCCTCGAGTTAGTTTGTGAGGGATTTTGCGATAGGTGGTTCACCACTCCTTTTGTTTTATTTTGGAGAGGTTGTGAGACTTGTACCATTTTGTAGAGACCACCCCTTTATGTATCTAGAGCTATGTTTGGATGTTGTGATGTATTTAGTTTTGGATTGTTTGTTATTTAGTCCTTTTACTTATCCGCTTGTCATTAGAATTTGGTTATGCTTATGCTCTGATATCTTTAGTTGTCTTATTTCCTTACTTTCATACTCTATTGTTGTTAGACGCCTTATATGTGTAGGCATATGGCGGGTCTGGGCACGCACCGGGCGGGCCTCTGCCGAGTCCCAGGGCGTGACACCCTAGCCTCTCCCGGAGTGGATGGCTCTATAAACAAAAATAACAACACAATGGAAATGAGAACTATTAGTCAATAGTTCCCAGTGGGTAAGCTGCCGACATCAGCGAAATACGCCACTAGGTCATGGAGGCTTGAGTAGTATATTTAAACATGTAACTAAAATAATCAACATGTATTTTGAGCAATTAATAAAATTTACTAAACTACTATGTCTCTACATAGCATGAAGTTTCACATGTATAGTGCTATTCTAACATGAATGAGCATGTACAACTAGTATGCACTAACTAGTATGATATCCACATTTCACTTTTATTTATCATTATTCCAATCCACTAGGACCTACACAAGTGAAGTCCGACTTGCGCCGTGCCTAATGGCCCCGTGGTAGTCAACATTCCCACTCTAGGAATGAGCCTCCCCCATGACATCCCATTTCAGCGTCCAATCCCGCACCGGTGTGCTTATATCGCGTTGGCTATCTCCGGAGTGCCGGCTTGTGAGGAGCGACCTTCACAAGCATGTGCGAAAGAGCACAATGGCAAGCAAGCATGATCATCCGTCCCAAGTTCACTGTCATCATGTCTAAAACATGGTATTAATGCAAATGACCCAACGAACTATCTCTATGTCATCATGTAAAGGTTTAACTATTTACTAAGTCAAGTGTCACTATATGACATTAATGTTATTATGTCAAGGATAAGTTCTATGTCTAAAACCATGTCAAACTTGTCATTTTCACTAAATGAAATATAATTTCAACCATTTATAAAAAATGCTATTCACATGCAAGTTTACTATACACTTCTCTCTCTACTATATAGAGGTTACGAATCATGATACATGACATATGCATTTTAAGCATTCAAAAATTTATTTATGTTCTATCTAGCAGAAATATGCATGATTTTTTATTTTACAATAAAAGTAATAACATATGAGGAGTCCACCTATTTCGGTGAGGTCAAACCCATCGGATACCCCTCGAATCCTCTTCATTTGTGCGAATGAGGATGCCCACGAGTCTCCTAGCTCCATAACAAAAATTCTAAGAGGGTTAGGGGTTTCGAACGAACACCCCACAAGATCCACAAAATTCAACCCATAAATAGGTAGAAAATTACCTTATATGGTGAAGAACTCTTCCAAACTCCAAAGAGAGCTAGAACACCTCTATTCCAACCTAAAGGAAGGCATTGAAACTATCAATTAAGCCCCTAAGACTCTACCAAGAAAAATCCCAAAAGAAACCCTAATTTTCCAAACTAGGTTTTCATCTCCAAAAATCGAACAAAACATGATCCAAAGGAGAGATCAAAGCTACTAACCTCTCTTTAAGCTCCAAACTAAGCTAGAAAGGTGTTAGGGTTAGAGTTCTTTCCTCAAACAAGCTCGAATCTTTCTCAACAAGACTTCTCCATGGTCCAAGAAGCAATACCCATGAAGAAGAAACAAAAAGAGGTGATCAATCTACCAAAAATCATGCAAAAAGAGAAAGAAAATCAAAAAGAGGAAGGGGAGGAGCTCTCTACCTCTTCTCCTTTCGTTTCCAGCATAGGGAACCCCTCTAAAGGGTGTGGGGTTATTTATAGAGATGCTACAATCTCAAAAAGACCCCTAAAAAATGTGCAGTCTGCAGTTGCACTGCGTACCGTTACGCGGGCTGGAGTACCGGTACCCCGCAATTGAACGCGCAAACCCGAGCCTCTGTCAAGCAGACAAACTGCAGTGTACCGGTACCAGGCCCCAGTACCGGTACTCGGGCGATGCAGTACCGGTACTCTGCCTCGCAGAGCTCGAACTCGAGAGCTCTCCTCTCGGTTACGCGACGGGGTTCCGGTACTCTTCTCTGGTACCGGTATCCCGCACCCCAAAACCTGCAGTTTTGAGGTTTTGGTGCTAAGTACTCATCCTCGTCCCTCAAAACGCGAGTAATAGGTCGGAACACAGTCAACGACCCTCAAGAATACCAGAAAAGTCTCAGTATACTATTCCAACACTAGAACCTTGCAGTTTGCTAAAGTTCAGTGTGCTACAGCACAAACCGGGATGATACCTTGTATAAGTCCCTGATAATTGGGTAGGCATAATCAAACTTAATGTTGTACATTGCAACTATCTGATGCATAGTACTTGGACATATTTATTAGTCATTGGACACCTATACATATGATAATATAGATCTCATACATGTCAATTAACATAGATATTTAGAGGCATAGTAGTGTTAAAATCTTTAATTCTTTACTCTATCCATGCTTTATCTTCAGCTAGTTCTACTTTTGCCTCGGTTGACCTTGTGGTGTATTTCACTTCTCTCGGCGGCTTACCTACTAGGAACTATTGTTTAATAGTTCTCACCCCCATTGTTTGTTGTTTTTGTTTTAGAGCCATCCACTACGGGAGAGATTAGGGACCGCGGCAAAGGGTTAGCAACTAGCTAGAGCCTCTTGGGAGTTGCCTAGGTGGATCTGGACACCTTTCTTTTGTTTTAGTTATGAAAAGTGTATTACATCATTTTGTATAGAGTTTGCCCCAGATTAATGAGATGTACTTTTGTTCATGTCTTATTGTATATCTTGTGAAGGTTTTATGTTTGTTGTACTAAATTGTTAACTTATTGTATAGTTTAGTACACCTTCTCTTATTATCATGTTAGGATTATTTTCTCTACTCTCTTTATTGCTTTTTTTTTTCTGGTAGACGCCTTGTGTGTACCAGGGATGCCTTATGCACACGATGGATCTATGCACGTGCCAGATTGGCTTCCGCTGAGTCCCAGACGTGGCAGATTATGTTGATATCAGAGTCTAGGGTTAAGTCTTAGTGGACCTAGCAAATCTTAGCTGGTTGGACTATAAGAATTATGAATGTGAGAGACGGGGTCATATATGACTTTTCGTGAAAGTAACACAATTGTGTGTTGTCTTTAACTTCGAATGGTTGGAGTTTGATTGATGTGTGTTACTTCATACTTCTTGGAAGGTTACGTTGGCGGCTGACAATGTCACATAGGGGGATAGTTGGGACTCACTTCACTACTTTCGCATGATTGGAGTTTTGTTTTCATGAGTGGGGTTACGATGGCGTGGGTTGTTCTAACTTACGCATGTTATGTTTGTTGTAGCTTGAGATGCTGACGACTCGTTCCCAGTCGACAGAGGCGGCCGCGGTAGCTGATGCTGAGGAGGTGGAGACGTCCGCTACCTCCTGATCTAGCGAGGTCTGTGAGTTGAGAGACCAGTTGGCTTTGTTGACAGACTTGGTGGAGCAACAGTCAGCAGCGGCCCGACAGCTGGCGGATGTTTCACACCGGCAGGAAGTGAGGATGGAGTGGTTGGAGGACTTGCTACTTCAGCAGGCTTCTACCAGGGTGCTGCAGGGGCACAGTCACAGGTGCTAGGCACTTCTCGTACAGTCTCGAGTATCGAGCATAGGGAGGAGGTGGTAGCGACACCGCTTGTTCAGGCACCACCGACAGGGATGGTTTTACCGACGATGGTGTTAGGAGTGGAGCGGGATCGGCTCATGGACCTTCTAAATGAGTTTCGAAAGTGTAATCTACAGGTGTTTGATGGAGAAAAAGCGGACCATTGGGTGGTTAAGAAGTAGCTCTCTCATATGGAAAAGTTATTTCATGATATTTTCATGGAGGAGCAGGATAAGCTGTGATTGGTTACGCACCATTTGGATGGTGAGGCGTACTAGTTGTTGGCTGACATTCGTGATAGTCCCAATACCAACCTGGTGGCTATTACCTGGAAGAAGTTCAAGGAGCTACTGTTGTTGACATACTTTCCTCGAAGTGTCAAGCGACAGTTGGAACGGGATTTGCTAAATTTGTGCCAAGGAGACAAGATGGTGGCAGAATTTGAGCGGGAGTTTTCTCGTTTGCTACATTGTGTGCCTTTTGTGGTGAGGGATGATGAAGATAAAGCTCATATTTTTGAGGTGGGCCTTCAACTGTCGATCTTTAGGTTGGTCCAGTCTGCAAATCTAAAGACTTATTGAGATATGGTGGACCTTGCCTTGATTGTAGAGAACTGCACGAAGATTGCTAAGCAAGAAAGTAAAGCCTTTGATAGGGTGAAGGACAAGAGGCAATCGGCCGAAGGAAGTAGTAAATCTAACTTTAGGAGGCCACCGAAGCATCCGAGTCAATCGCAAGGACGTGGTTCTTCTTCTTCACGTGGAGTGCCTGATCACCATCGGCCATCACGTTGCGTAATTTGTGGTGGTCCTCATTTCCCACTACAGTGCCCGCAGTGTGGGGGCAAGTGTTTTTTGTGTGGCCATAAGGATCACTTTCGATCAGAGCGCCCGAGAGGTTCTTTCCCAGTGCCGTCATCTGCATCGACTCCAGCATCACTGGGTCAAAGTTAAAGAACTCCATCTACCCACTACCAGGCAGGGTGACCATAAGCATCGCGACAGTTCGAGGTGTCGCGGCAGGCATCTAGCGGGCGCATGTATGTTGCCTAGACGGAGGAGGCAAGCAGCAGCAGGGGAGGTCGTCATAGGTATCATTTTAATTTTTGACATCAGAGTTAGAGTATTATTTGATACCAGTGCATTGCATTCATTCATCGATCGGCTATTTGCTGAGTTGCATGGCATTGAGCTTCTACCTACTTTACATCTGGGATGAGTTGTTGTTCCCGATCATACCTTGGACATTTGGGAGTATAGCCCTAATTGCCCTATTAGAGTAGGAAATTGGATTATGCTGATTGATTTACTTGCACTACACAAGCTTGGAGTGTTTGATATAGTTTTAGATATGGATTGGCTCACAAGGTACTACGCCACCATCGATTGTAAGAGTTGGACTGTGATGTTTCGGGAACTTGGACATGACGAGCGAGGTGATATTCAGAGGGCGCAAGAGTTCGCTATTTGCGATGATTATCTCGTCTACCAGGGCTAAGCAAGTAATCAAGAGTGGGTGTGTAGCCTTCTTGGCTAGCATCACTAAAAAGAGTAGAGAAGTCACCAGGACTGAGGATATCCCAGTTGTACGGAGTTTAAGATGTGTTTCCGGCGGAGCTGCCGGGTGTGTCTCCTGATAGGGAGATTGAGTTTGTGGTAGACCGTATTCCTGGAACTACCCTAATCTCAAAGGCACTCTATGGGATAGTGCCAGCTGAATTTAAGGAGTTAAAGGTGTAGTTGCAAGATTTGTTGGAGAAAAGTTTCATTAGGCCGAGTGTTTCGCCTTGGGGAGCATCAGTCCTATTTGTTAGAAAGAATGATGGATCACTTCGTTTGTGTGTGAATTATCGTGAATTTAACAAAGTCATGATTAAGAATAAATATTCACTGCCGAAGATTGATGATTTATTTGATCAACTTCAAGGATTCAAGGCGCCAAACTGTGTCGGTGTCCCTTATAGGACTTACAGCTCTAGCAAACTAGGAATGTGGTGCTTTTCGTTTCTTCAAAAACTATTTCTAATTGCATAATAAAACACCCTCTTTAGAAAAATTCACCGTAAAATATTCTCGGTTACTACAAGATCGTTGTCCATTTTGTTCAGCTTATGACATAGGTTGCCCCGACACCTGAAGTAGTGAGTCTTGGGACAACAGAAGAGTTGTTATGACTCCCTGTTGAGTCAACTAGTGTAATATACCGAAACTTCGATAAGATGTACCGAACTTCAGTCAAAATTGATCAAGTGCGGTGGTGGACTAGATGATGAGGTCCGTGAGGCGTTCCGAAAAAATGGTTTGGATAGGGTGTGGGGACCTTGGAGAGCAAATCTGGAAAAAATTGGAATTGTTTGAGCATATTTTGCTCTTGGGGTCCAGACCTTGGTAGCAAGGTCCGGACCCTAGTTGCGAAACTGTGGAAATTTGAGCTCGGGATCCGGACCCTAAGTGCAGGGTCCGGACCCCGTACATGAAAAATGATAGAGTTGGTCAAACTCTGTTTTGTGAGGGGCTATGGTGTTATTGTGCAAGTGAGAGTGTTATTTGAGGATGTAGGTTGTTTTCCCCTCTCATTCCCTTCACACTCCAACAAAGAGAAAAGCTCTCTCTCTCTATTTAGAAGCTTCTCCCACTCTCTACTCTCTCTTTCTCTCTTCCTCTCTCTAGGGTTTGCTCCAAAGGTGGAGTTTGGAAGAGAATGAGGCTTGCTTGAGGAAGAAGCTAGCTCTTGTGCAAGAGGTTGAGGAGAAAGCTAGAACTTGAGGTGAGTTCATGCGAATATAAGCTAGGGCTTGGCTAATTTCTTTCTAGTTATGGTTTTTAGAAGATGATATGCTAGGTTAAACTATGAATCTCCAAGAAAATTGAGTATTTATTGATAATGGAAACCCTAGGATTAAATTTAGGATTTTTGTGGAATTGAGATCTAACTTGAGTTTGATCTCTTGTAGCCCTAATTGGAGTATAAACCAACGCGTTGGGCGGCTCGGATTGTAATTCCGATAGGTCTTCGTCGAGATATTGATGAAAAATTTCGTTTCGGCTTCGTTTGTCATGGATAGGGAATAATCGGCGATCATAAATCGGAAAACTCGGATTCTAGCACCTTAGCAACCCTACGAGGTGGGTGGTGCTATCCGAAACAGTTGGATTTCTCTTTATGTCTAAGTCACCATTTGAGCATGTATGTGTATATGTAGGATTTATGCATTGTATGGTTAAATGGTAATATGTTGGTACTTCTTGCATGCTTTTAGTATAAAGATGCATATGAGTGGGCAATGGAACATTGGACACTTATGAACCCTATAGATGCATGAATTGAGACATGAATCTAGCCATGGTAGAAAACATGGTGATATTGTGACAAATGATTGAAATAGCACCTTGAGGCATTGAATGCTAGTGAATGGAACACTTTGTTTGTTGTGGCATTAGTGGACATGGCATCCTCATGGTTGTGGATTGAATCATACTCACCTATAGTCTTATGCTTGAGGGCGGTCGCTCCCCCTCGAGCGATGAGCTCCGGAGTGGTCATCACTGGGTCGTAGCGAATATCTCCCCAAAAGACGGTCCCGTCGGGTTATAGCGAGTATATCCCCGATTGTAGGAATTTGGTTGGTGAGTTTTGGGGCTAAACCTGCAGGTTGGCCAAGAGGATTGGGTATTGATAATAGCAATCGACATGCGTCATGAGCATCATATATTGGTTATTATTCTTGTTCAGGCATAGTAGCTGCATTTGATTAGAAATGGCTATCTATCTATCTATTCTCTTTTACTTATGCTTGGTTAGACCTAATGGAAAAGTCGGCAGGGTCGGCAGCCTAACCCACCGAGAACTTCTTGTAGTTCTCACCCCACCATTTTACAGATCCGGCCCCGAGCGAGGCGGTTGAGGATCGCGGCAAGGGCATAGCGTCCTAGGTAGCGGACGCCCGTGCATTAGTGTTACCCATGTTTCATCTTTTGGGTTATAATGAAAAGTGGTGTGTAATGAAAATGTATAAATGATGTTAAATTATGGTAAGCTTGTATTTGGTTAAATGTAATCAAGATACATATGTGGATGTAATAGCAGTAGTACTTTCACTTGTTTGGTTGTTGCTTGCCCTCGTGCAAGCCATGTATATCTGAATTTTCGTTTGCGCAAATTGTTATACATATTAATACTAGTGTTAAGCCTTGGGCGGACAGGGGAGGTGCTGTCCATTCGGCGTCTGTGAACGTACCCGAACCGACCAAATTGGCGGTTCTGGGGCGTGACACAACTAGTCTTTGGGCTTTGGTCTGAAAGTCGGTTTATGGAATCGATGTTCTATTTGCATTTTAGTGCGTGTTGTTGTGGTTTGATCTTGTCGAATAGTATAGATGACACATAAGGGCTAATGGTCGTACTTTATCATTTTTTCTAGGCTCGGGTGACACCCTAGAGACATCGGTCTGGTTAAGGACTCGAACACTTGGTTAAGTGGGTGCTTTAATCCAAAGTCGATAAAGTTATATCTTACTATATTTTCTCTACGTTCCTTCTGCTCTATTACAATGTTGAATAGTACAACCTTAAAGACTCCTTACTCTTACATGCTTTGCTACTTTACATGTCTTTTGCTTTATCATATTGTTTATCATACTGCTTATGAGTAATCGTGGTTGTTTCTCATCTAAGAGTGATATATGGCATGTAGAGTAGAATTTATTAGCGTTGCTTATCTACTTGACTATTGCTTATCTACTTGACTATGATATTATCTAGTAGGTCTGTGTTTACTCATTTGTTGAGTTTGGACCGTATTGGTCAACAAATTTACCCCTACGTGATTAGATCTCATCGATTGGATATTCTCTCTTACATGATTTGACCATGTAGCTAGCATATTTATTCCATGATATTTGACCTAGTTAGGCGGTGCCTACTTCATGAGATTTGACTTTACAGATCGATTGACTTTTCCTATTTGTGTTAGTGACTATAAGATGCTTCACCATAAGTCCTTACATTTGATATCGTCCTCCTTAACACTTATGTAGTATAGCATGGTCGTGTTAGTATAGATTGTAATAATGGATGTGAGAAAATAACTTGAAGAATTAAAATTAAAATCAAATGAATGGTTGTGTCTCTTTGGTGAATTAATTATTCTTGTGAAAAGATCTGTCTTTTCATTTGATGCAAAGAGATGTATCTCTTTATAAAGAGATGCATTTCTTCACAAAGAGAGTAACCCTTTGTGAAAGAATATGTCTTTTCATTTGCGAAGAGATATACATTTTTACTATTCGTGAAAGGATGGGATATAATTTTAAAAGTTGTTTTTTTATCGCAACCATTCACCTCCTATAAATAGAAAATATTTGATAGCTTCAAAGGCAACAAAATTAATCATTTTTTCTTCCTAATTTTTCATACTAATTCTTAATAAGATAGAAGTTCTTGAAGGAAAGTCTTCAAAAGTGTTGTTTGTAGTCTTTCTGTGGTCTTTTTGTATCCTTGAGGTGGTTTGCTGGTAATCCGACAACATACATTCGAGTGTGAGCATATCACCTTAAAGGAAGTAAACTTACATGCCTCAAGACCATAATTTACTTAATCTCTATTCATATTTCCCAACAGGTTGACCTTGAGATTTGTCATTATGCTTGTGAACATGGACCTATTTGGTTTCATTAACACTTTTCGAGAGTATCGCTTGGCTTTTTATTATTGCCTACAGGCATTGATTAGACTGTTGAGTCTGAATTGTTGGAGCAAATGTATGTGACTATAGCTTGAGATGGTGCTTTGCTTCTAGATAGGGCTCACGATCGACCTTGAGTTTCCCTTCGAAATATAGTTGTTTATTGATCCTCATGACCTAGTGGGCAAGCTTAGGTCGAATCTTTATGGCAGGCCATCGTGATTGGGTATGATTTTGGACAATTTATATGTCTAGTTGATGCAAAGTACTTCTGTTTGAGTTATGTATGACATTCGGTTAGTCATTTCTATTACAGTAGCGACATTACTGGAATAACTTATTCATAATATTTGTTTATGTATTATCTTGCTGTTGTAGCTAGTATCCCCATTGCATTTATACAGTTGACTCTCGTTTAAACTAGTGGCATTAGATATTTTATTTAATGATTCTTGCATGTTTATCTTAATGTTATTGTAATTGATTATTCTATATCTCACATGATTATCTGTAATTATCTTTTATTGAACTTCTTTGTTGATAAGTGAGTGAAACTTTCCTTCGATGGCTGATGCCCACATTGAAAAATATATTTATGTATTTCTAAACTCACTGTTTTTACAAGTATTGTTGGCGGTGAGGGTTGGGGTACTGCATGAGGATGTGGGTAGTTAGTGCCTAGTTAGTTCACGCCATGGATTCGGTTGCTAGCTTCTGATTTACCTTTTAGTTGTTATTTCTTTTATTATGACGAGATTATGTACCTTGAACTTGTAGCCTTGAGCTTAGCTTTGGTTTGGGTTTTTCTATTTCCATGGTTTTTGAATTTTTGGTTGAGGTTTTTGGATTAGTTATAGTTATTGTAATCGTTATGATGATTCCTCCCTGTTTAGATTATTTGATATGGTTGAGGTTGCATTGCTTGTACTTCTACACCGTGCATATACTGAGAAGACTCCATCCATACGGATAGAGAAAACTTTGTACGTGTGGTGGGTCTCTGTGCATGTTGAGTAAGGTTTTTTTTTTAAAAAAATATATGCGTTTCTACAAATTCTGATTTCAAATTGAAAGATTTTTTAAAAAAATGCTTTTTCAAAGGGTCCAACATCACGACATCGTCATACTTAATTATTAAAATTGAAGGAGAAAATGTAGAATTTTTTTATATCTTGAAGTCTTCTAAGATTATATGAAAAACATTCTGTGACATATCGGATCCCGGTGTCGTAATGCTAACTTTGACCAAATTGATCAAAGTGTGGTATGAAGGTGATAGGCAAGGTGATAGGCAAGGTTCCCCTATTGCCTTGAAGGCATAGGGATAGTTAGAAGTGAGTTTCGAGATTATTTGAGTATTTTCGGCACAAACCGAGCTCGAAAACGGACTCCGAAGTGTTAAGTCTGCTGGAACAGCAGAATTTGTATTGAGTACCGAAACCAGGAATGGGGTACTGGTACCCTATACAAATGCAAAAATACCATCTCTCGGGTTGAGGTACTGAGCTGGGGTACAGGTACTGGAAGGCTATGTACCAGTACTAGTGGTCGTGTACTGGTACTCAGTAGAAGACTCGAATGACCAGCTCTCGGGTTGAGGTACCGCGTTGGGGGTACCAGTACTGGGAGGTCGTGTACCGGTACTCTGCATAAAACCCAAAATTTCAACGTTCGGGTTGAGGTACCCGGAAGCGGGTACCGGTACTGAGGGGCTCGCATACCGGTACTCCAATTCGAGTACCGGTACTCAGCCCTGCGAATGCAGAAACTGAGTGGCTGCAAATAATAAAAGTTGGAGGGCTTAAATGTAATTGTGCTGGCTTATAAATAGAGCCCAATGCATTCAATCCTCTTGCATGAGAAAAACCTTCTCATTTTTTCTCCTCTTCTCCTCTTCTTCTTTCTCTAGAATCTCTCCAACAAGAGGCATTTGGAGGAGATTAAAGGGTGGATTGGAGCTCTTGGAGGTGAAGAAGCTCAAGAACAAGGAAGAGCTTAGGGTGCAAGGTGGTCAAGGTGAGTACCTTGTGTATTATGAGTTAGGGTTTGGTTTTATTACCCTAAAATTCATGTTTTTGGGATTCTTGTGACTTGAGAGCTTAGCGTGCTACATGAATCCCTAGGAAAATTGGATGTATGTAGTGCATGCAAACCCTAGGGTGAAAATTAGGGTTTTGTAGGAAATGAGATTTATGATGAAATTGATCTCTTATATTCCAAATTGAATGATAATTCGACGCGTTGGGCAACTAGGATTGGAGTTTCGACGAGCCTACGACGTCCTATTGAGGAAAAACCCCATTTTGCCTTCGTTAGGATTGGGTCGAGTGAAATCGGCGACCATAAATCGCGGGCTTGGGTTCTCGCATCTCGGCATCACTAAGAGGTGGGTGGTGCTATCCGAAACTGTGGGATTTCTCTTTATGTCTAAGTCACTATTTGATCATGTATGTGTATGTATAGAATTCATGCATTGTAGGGTTAAATGGTAATATGTGAAACTTTTTTCATGTTTCTAAAGTAAAGATATGCTTGAATTGAGAATGGTATATTGGATATATGTGAACCTTATAGATGTATGAACTAACTTGTGAACATTGACAATATAGTAAACGTGGTGACATTATGACTAGATGAGTTGAATAGCACCTAGAAACATTGAATGCTAGAGAATGGTACACTACGAGTGTTATGGCATTAGTTGACATAGTTTCCTCGAGGTTAGAGGATTCGATCATACTCACATGCAGTCTGATATGCTTGAGGGTGGTCACTCCATCTCAAGCGGTGAGCTCCGGAGTTGTTATCAACTAGGCGGTAGCGGAATTCTCTCCAGCAGACTGTCCTATCAGGTTGTAGCGGAATTCTCCCCGATAAGAAGGGATTTGGTTTGGCGAGTTGGGCTTAACTTATGGGTTAGCCAAGATGATTGGGTTATGATAATGGACATGACATGCATCATGAATATCCTGTATGTATCGTTTCAGTTTCTTGTTACAAGTATAATAGCTGCATTAGTTTTGAGTTGTTTATCTATCTTTCTCTACTTATGCTTGATTAGACCTGGTGGGAAAGTCGACGGGGTCGGCGGCTGAACCCACCGGAAACTTCTTGCAGTTGTCATCCCACTATTTTGCAGATCCTAGCGCGAGTGTGACGATCGAGGATCGCGACAAGGGCATAACACCCTAGGTATGTAGCGGACCTCCGTGCATTAGTTGTACCCTTTATTTTCATCTTTTGTATTTGATGAAAAGGACATGCAATAAATGTATTTTGGGAGAGGGACAATGTATGAAATTACATATGTACAAAGAGTTGTATTTTGGTTAAATGTAATCAAAGTTCAATATATGGATGTAATAGATAGATATTTATTTTCACTTGCTCTTGTTTACTTATCCTCGTGCAAGTCATATATATTGATATTTTTCTAGACAACTCTTTATACATGTTATTATTGTGGTTGAGTCTTGGGCGGATAGGAGAGGTTCTGTCCGTTCAGCATTTGTGCACGTGCCCGAACAGACCAAATTGGCAGTCCCGATGCGTGACACATTCCATCAAAACAACAGTGTAATTAATAAGAGCTCCTAATTAAGGAGATGTGCCTATTAAACTACTTACTAAAATTTACAAAACATAATTGTCCAAAATAAAAATCCACGTGTGTATTTACGAAAGAGCTAAAGTCAAGGGGTCTCTATACATATGGGCCTAACTTTTTCTGTGGTCCATTCTTCAATTAGACTTTATTATTCAATTTAGGGGAATAATAATGAATAATAGTGTCCACAAGTGGTCATACAATGAATACCATTATCAACGACATAGATATACATTTTTTTTCTTAACAAGAACATACATGCTGCTCATTATCAACAATACCAAGCAGATTTTATGAAAAGAAAAAGTAAAGTAGCCAAAGATAAATGTATATCTATNTTCAATTAGACTTTATTATTCAATTTAGGGGAATAATAATGAATAATAGTGTCCACAAGTGGTCATACAATGAATACCATTATCAACGACATAGATATACATTTTTTTTCTTAACAAGAACATACATGCTGCTCATTATCAACAATACCAAGCAGATTTTATGAAAAGAAAAAGTAAAGTAGCCAAAGATAAATGTACAAAGATAAATAACATAGTAATAAAAGAACATAAAAATTTATCCGAGTTCAGCTGACAGACTTATAATAGCGCTTATTATAGGCTTTTTAATTCTTGGATCCAGACGAGTAATAGTATCAAGGGATAAACTCTAGACATTCAAAAACTAATTGGCAGTGTTGGGTTAGGGAACAGGGGGAGGGGAATAAGCCCTTGTTTTCCCCTTTGTTTTCAAATACTGCATTTGGTATCAGAGAATAGCAGTTCTCAGATTTCTGAAATAAGCTTGATGTAAAGCTGGAACTGCGTACTGTTCCAACCGTTTCCCTGGAACAAGTTTATTCCTAGGTGGGAACATGGTTAATTAAAGTTTAAACTTAATTTTAATTATGCTGTTAAATTATTAATTAATCTAATTAATATATTTAAATTATTATTTATTATTTAAATAATAAAATAATTAATTAATTTATCCATAAATTAATATTTATATTGATCAACCATTAATATTTCTGTTAATCTAATTAATTTTTTTTTACTAGTTATAGCTAAAATAGTTTACTAACTAATTAAAAAGTTAAATTAGTTTTTATATTTAATTAATTAATTAATATATTTTTTATTATCTTATACAATATTCATACCTAATAAATTTATTAATTTATTAAATTATTTTTAAGTAATATTTTGATATTAATTAATTAGATAAAAGAATTTTAATTTAAGTTTATAACTCTTATTTCCTTTGTTCCAATCTAACCATTCAAATATTATTTATCTTATTTCTAGAAATAACTCAATTTTCATCTAAACGCAAATTTGATTTAGTTCTTTCTTATAGCTAAATTTGTATTTATTTCTGAAATAAACAGTTCTCACTTATAGTGGAAGCAAATACAATCTAAATAAAAGTCCATAGTATATACTGTTCATATACTGTTAGTAGTGCTCCAGCTAAAATAAATTTTTTGTGTCACTAGTGAATGTGTCCTTCACTGCGGTGGAAAGAGGGACAACTTAAGAACTCTTTATGCCCAAAAAGATTGCAATTCACATATAACTGTACCAATTGTTACACGACAACGAAACAAGAACAGTGGAACCTACACCCTTTGCCAATGCTTATCCTCCAAAAGATAAAGAGAGAGAGAGAGAGAGAGAGAGAGAGAGAAAATATAGAAAACTTTTTTTTTTTCTTTAATAAGGGAAAGGTATTCTAGCTACTATTTGTTAATTTACTTTTAAAAATAAACTTAATTAGCTAAAACTGTCAAGAAATTAAGTTTTAAATTTAAAACCACCGATGCAGAATATCAACCATAGAGTATCTTGCCACTTGCTCTTGGGACGACCAATAACTACAGAAAACTTTGTTGGCAGTTTAGTATGATTTTGGTTGGCCGATTTGCAAATAAATTGAAGGAGCGAATTATCATAGTTTTAAGATCTAGTAAAAAAGAAAAAGAAAAAGAAAATCATATGAAACTTGAACTATTAATTTATTTTAGTTGAACACCCGACTCTAAATTTTATTAACATTTTAATAATTGGTAGACATATTAAAATTAAGTACTTCAAATTAATACTCTCGATTCATGTTAGTATTCAAATAGAAAACCGAAAAATATAAAGTTTTAAGGGTAAAACGGTCACGACGAATCATAAATAGTTACAAAAGTTTACAGAATTTGAGGTCGGATGGTTACATATATATATATATATATATATAGTATATAATATATATATATATATTATATTATTATATATATATATATATATATATAGAGTGCAACTGCACTAAATTAGTAGCAAAATACTCATTGTGGCTACCAGTTTTTAGCTTGGACAACTCTTTTCATTATTTCTAACCATTGGATTAAATACTATACCAATGGGGACCACAAACCCTAGTGGACCACTAAACTCTAACCGACTAATATCATCCTGGACCCTACAATTTTTTCATCCAAGGGTTAAAAAACTTGATAGCAAAAAGAGCGTTTTTACTATTAATAGTATTCCAGCCTAAATTCTATATATATATATATATATATATATATATATATATCATATATATAGAGTGAGGCTACGGCACTATGCTAAACGGAAGCACGAGCCTTCCGTGCTTCCAGCTCGTTTCGATGTTGACGACCTCGAATCGTGATCGGCTCCGTTAAACCTTGATCTAAGATATTTGGAGTACCTAGAAAAATAAATTTTATTATTTTTCGATATCATTTGCTAGTGATCGAATAGGCTCCAAATAATAAATTTCAATGGCCGTAGTGAAGCCGTTTTTGCAAGTTATACGTGTAGAATATCCAAAAATCACGTGAAATTTGATAGGAGAAATTTTTTATACTATATAAAACAAGATTAAATAGTTCTTGGAGTTTAAAAATTTAATGTCATATTAGTTACACTTTGTAAGATATTTTATTTTCAGCCGCTATGATATTGAGAGCCCCTTCGTATCCACTTAGGCAAATGATACGTAAACCAATAAAATTATTTTCTAGATTCTAGTACTTCAAAATAACTCTAGATTCACGTTTAACGAAAGGCGATTGACGATTCGAGAGGTCGCAACATCGAGATAACGAGTGGAAGCACGAAGGCTCGTGCTTCCGATAGCATAGCTAGCCGTCACTCCAATATAATATATATATAATATTATATATATATAATATATTTATATATATAGTATATATATTAGGCTGAATACTATTAATATGGCAAAAACGTTTTTTTTTACTATCAATTTTAATACTTTGGATGAGAAATGTGTAAGGTTAGGATGATATTAGTCAGTTAGAGTTGAGTGGTCCCCCTAGGGTTGATTGGTCCCCACTGGTTTATAGTATTTAATCCATTGATTTGATTAGAAATGATGAAAAGAGTTGATCCAAAGGCTCTCTCTCTCTCTCTCTCTCTCTCTCTCTCTCTCTCTCTCTCTCTCTCTCTCTATATATATATATATATATATATATATTTCCATAGAAGTTGAAGTTTAGCTTGCTTTTTGTTCTTAGCATGTTGCCCAATCAATCAATGTGTGGGGTTTGAGCTCAAATCAGGATGATTTTCCTTTTACAATATTAAAAGATTTGCCCATATTCATGGTTAATTTGTTCCAATCCATTGAGAGCTAAAACAATCTCATCATTGAGCACAGCCCAAGCCCTAGCTATTATGTCATTATTTTTGAATCGTCACATAGCATTCAAGTTCAATGTCAGTCGCCAAACTTTCTACTCAAAAAACCCGTGCATCGTTCATCTACTGTACCGGAGATGAGTAAACTTCCTTCTAACTTGCTAGCTTGAATCTACTCTCCCGAATACTCACTAGCAAGAAAGAGAAAAACAGTATGCTCTCCAAACATTAAGCTTTCTAATGAAAGCATCTTCGTTGAGTATTTCGATAAGCCAAATTATTAGATATTGTGTCACACCCCAATAATCTCATATCGGATAGGAATACGAACGTGATTAAATATATAAAAGAGTTAGACATTAGTAATAATAACTGAGCTTAAATATTTTGAGTCGGTGGTTGAGCCCAACGAATTGTTGTTGCTAGTGGATTGGATCGTTACATTTGGTATAAGAACCAATCACCAGCCGAAAATAGGGTCTGGATGACAAGACTAACGAGACAGGTCTCACATCGACCGGTAATTTTGGACTGTGTGTGTGATTGGACTGACGATTTAATATAACTGGGCTTAAACATTTTGTGCCGGTGGTTGGACCCAACGAGTTATTGTTGTTAGTGGGTTGGGTCGTTACGTATTGATTTTGGCCACTAGATTCGGCTCCAACTCCGACCTAATTGTAAGGTTTGAATCATAAAAGTAATTAAACAAATAGCTTGTATATTTTGATTGTGCCAAGTTTCGGGACCTAACATTAATTGTCCACTAGCTAGGTTCGAATCAAGACCGGATCTGAATAATAATACCTAAAACATTGCAAATAGATTAATTTGGATCTGAATTCTTAACAAATCCGACCCATTGGTGGTACTCTTGGTCCAAATACCTGCAACAACCAGAGAGGCCACGTGATATGATATGTCATTAATTGCGTAGCGCGATTGCATATAGGTCATTATCAAAAAATAAAAAAAGAGATGCACGGAGGTGAGCATTAGCACTTAGCAGCTCCAAAATGTACGTGTTACTCAATTGGACAGACTCATTTTGGTTGATTCTGTCAGGTTTTGTTAATAATTTGATCGATTCATGTTGGTTTATTAATTGGATTAGTAATTGTTTGAAACAAATTCGCCATTTGATGATGATCAAATAGTTTAATTGGAGTCCTCAGCCATTAATTAGTAGCAACAGATCAAAAATTTATCATATAGCTAGAACCATTTCTTAATTACATCCATCCATCCATCCTTCTCGAGAATACCTTTTATTTGGTACTGTATATATGAATATTAGCCTAAGAGGAGTTTTCTAATACAAAAAGACTAAACCGATTGAAATGAACCAAGTTTTCTAATACAAAACGACAAAACCAATTGAAATGAACCAAGTTTTCTAATACAAAACGACTAAAACCAATTGAAATGAATACAAAACGACTAAACCATTTGAAATGAACCAAGTTTTCTAATACAAAACGCGACTAAAACCAATTGAAATGAATACAAAACGACTAAACCAATTGAAACGAACCAAGTTTCAGTTTGGCTCGATTCAGTCCGTTTCCAGGTTCTATATTTGTTTTTTATATAAGAAAAAACACTATAAAATCGAACCAATTTGACTGATGCTCATGATATCACTAGTTTGCTAATTCATCCTATGAAATGCATAAATAAACAAGATTATAATCTTTTTGATGGTGACTATGAACAAGCAAACAAAAAAATAAGAAAAAACAAAGAGGGCCAATTTCCATAAAATCACTGGTTTTGCATCTTTGCAAAAATAGGCTTTTTTTTTATTATACACATTATGTTTGAATTTTTAGTAAGGTGATTAAAATACCATTATTATCTTTCTCTCTTTCTGTTTTTTTATGGCAACGAGAGTGCCATGAAATTTGAGAACGATGGGAAGGAAGAGTGTGTCAGAGTGGGGGTGGTGGATGCGGCTGCAGTTGAGAGCGAGGAGGGGGTACAGTAGTACAAAAAGCTGTAAATGGTAAAATGAAAAAAAAGAATAAAAATAAAAAAAAGTATATTTTTTTCTTCTGAAAAAAGCTATAATGTGTCATGCCCGCTACAGGAAAGACTAAGAAAGAGAATAAAGAAGAAAAAAAGTTACACTATTTGAGTCAAACGTGCATTGCTTGAGGCTAAGTTGTACTGTTTGAGGCTAAATTATTATTTAAAATTATTTAAGACTAAATCACACAACAAAAAATATAAGCTGTACTATTTGAAACTAAGTTGTATTATTTAAGACTTAAATTGCCCAGTTTAAGAAGTTGTTTGATCTAACTATTTATTGGAGAAGTGATTTCTGCAGAATTAATTTGGATTTGGACAATTGATTTTGGCTAAAGATTTCAGAGCATTTGGCAGGAGTTTAGACAGAAAGTGATTTTTCTAAAGTAATTTCATAAAGTAGTTTAATAAAAAAAATTTTCATTGTTTGCAAATAATAATTTTTTCGCTAAATTTTTATTTAAAAAATAATTTAAAATTTAAATTTAAGTTTAACTTTTAAAATTTGACACTTAAAATTTGAACAAAAATTTACAATTTTATTTTAAATTATAATTTAAAATTTTTAAAATAAAAAAAGTAAAATTAAAATTTTAAATTTTAAATTTCAAAATTGGAATTTCAATCTGTTTTAAAATATCAAATTTACATTAAAATTTAAATTGGACAATTCAAAATTTAAAACTTAAAATCGTAAAATTTAATTAAAGTTTATAATTTAAAATTTGAATTTTAGAATTTGAATTTTAGAAATTTGAAATTTGATATTTCAAAATTAAAACATATAATTTAATATTTCAAATTTAATTTTTAATTTTAAAATTTAAAATTTGAAAATTTAAATTTCATCTAAAATTTGAAATTTGAGATTTGAAATTTGAAATTTGAGACTTGAGATTTGAAAATTGAAATTTGAGATTTGAAATTTGAGATTTGAGATTTGAAATTTGAAATTTGAGATTTGAGATTTGAGATTTGAGATTTGAAATTTAAAATTTGAAATTAAAATTTGAAATTTGAAATTTGAAATTTAAAATTTAAATTTTGAAAATTGAAATTTTAAAATTGAAATTTTAAATTTGAAATTTAAAATTCAAAAGTTGGAATTTAAAATCTAAAATTTTGAAATTTAAAATTTAAAATTTAGGATTTGAAATTTGAAATTTATAACTTAACATCTTTATTTAAAATTAGAAATTTGAAATTTAAATTCTAAATTTTACATAGAATTAAATATAAATCTAAAATTTAAAATTTAAAATTTATATTTGAAATTAAAATTTGAATTTTGAATTTAAATTTAAAATTTGTATCCAAAATCAGAAATAAAGTTGCATTTGAGTTGAAAATCAGAAAAAGATTACAATAGGTATGTTTTAGTTTTTTTTTATTTTGGTTTCAAAAATTAGAAAATGATCTAAAAATCAGTATCATATTTTGAAAAAAAATGTTACGAAATGCTATATTGAAAATAACTTCACTTTTGGCTATAAAATCACAATCTAGACCAAACGTCCACTAAGTCTCAAATAATTTTAAATTGTGCAACTTAGTTCTTAAACAGCACAACTTAATCTCAAAGAGTGTAATTTTGTCTCAAACAGTGCAATATTTTTTTTTTCTTCTTTGTTTATTGTTTTTCCTGTAGCTGCTACAGCTTTCTACCATTTTAGCAACAACAGCCGCTACCATTTATATATATATTATTCTTTTTCTTTTTTTTTTCTTCTTCTACCATCTGTATGTTTTTTTGCTACCGCGCCCACTACTATGCCCGCTCCCTCACTCTCTGCTGCAGTAGTCACCCCTGCCCCGACGCACTCTCCCTCCCCTTTGTCCTCAAATCTTACGTCTTTGTCGTCATCGCTATCCATAGCTACGCCTTCCGCCGTAACCTCATCTCAGGGGTATGGACAAGATAGAAGAAAGCGTGACGTCGATATAAAGCAGTGGAGAAAGAGGGAGCTAAAGCGGGCAGAAAAAAAATAAAGAACGAGAAAGGGAAAGGAGAGAAAGAGAAATAAATATATTTTGATTAGTTTATTACAAATTCAGACTAAATCTGAAAAATCTAAAAAATAACCTATTTTTTTAAGAAATATAAAGCCGGTAGATTTTATGCAAATTGGTCAAAAAAAAAAAAGAAAAAAAAAAGAAAAAAAAAGAAGAAAAGCAACCAACCAAATGTACTTTCAAAATAGTTAAGAATAATAAGCAAACATGTGCCTTAAAATAGCCACCCTGGCTTGAATTAAATGTCCCCTCATTTATGTTATAAAGAAGAAGATAAAGTAACATCACTTTTAAAAAAATAATAATAATTGTAGGAAAATTAAAAATGATTAAAGGTCATATCTATTCATCACCTAAAAACTACACAAATTGCTTCTATAAGGCAGACAAACAATTTATTTGGCAGTTCCCAGCATTAAACAAATAAAAGTCAGAGTGGGACCTCCAATACTTTGGCTTCTACTTAAGGCTAGATAAGGATTCTCCTACTATAGAGCTATTGCCTATTGGAAATATAAAAATCTAAATATGTCAAGTCAATTTTTTGAGCTGTTTTAATAACAATAATTTTTTAGGTAATAAAATGTCAAAATCAATTCTAAGTCTCCTCACCTTCAACAGGTTCTAAGTTTGAAAAAATAAATAGTTCTCATATTTGTCATTCAATAGTATGAATTAATGTATTTTATTTCCTTCACTCAGCTTTGGTGTCAGCGTATATGATTTGATAGGAAATTGAAGACTATTTTTAAATTATAATCAATTAGATTGATCTTTAGAATAACACTAGCATTTTATGTTGTTTCATTGGAATATTATCAGGAAAAACTCTTCGGTTATGTCTTTAATACAATTAGAACAACAAATATGTGTTAGAATTCCATTTAAGAGTTCATAAAAGAAATATTAAGAAAATCATTTGTATATTTTTTATATGGTCTTTATTATTTAATAGTGAATATATAGCACTATTAATTCTTGATATCAAATAGCTTTGCCAAAAAAAAAAAGTTCCAGTGAAGCAATTTTAGCTCATAACCAAATAAAATTCTATTATGCTGGAATAATTAAGCCCAACAATAGACTTAATTATATATTCTGTCATTATTCATTATTAAATGTTCTAACCAAATGGCAGTGCACATATTAAATTATTGCAAAGTACTACAACTGTTTCGCTTTGAATATTCTGTGGCAGTTCACAAGAGGACTCTGACTTAGTCTGGGGGATGTATAATTAACGTGCATCATGGACTAGGCTTTGTTCTCTCTTAACGAGGAGTAAATAAAAATTAGAAAAATATAGAAATAAAAATTGAGCTGAAAAATAATTAGATGAGGAAAAAAGTAAGTAGAAAAGTAGAAATAATAGTCTCATTCTCGATATGAATTTTGTATTAAGCACCCGTTTGGTTCGGGGTTAAGGGGTGGAATAACCCCTTAACCCCGAAGTTATTCCCAAACACCTAATTTGGGGGGTGGGGTTAGCTAACCCTATCCCACCCCACTACTCCAACCAAACAAAACACTTTTTTACCCACTATCCTTCTTATTCCACTTACTCCAACCAAACACTATTTTACCGAATCCTGAACTAACTCCAATTCTCAACCAAATACAAAATTACTCTAACCCCACCTTAACCCTGAACTTAACTCTATCCCTGGAATAACTAGCTTTTTTTTAACCCCAAACCAAACGATATAAGGGTTTTTAGGAAGCCATATAGGGCCAGCTCAGGCCCACATAATTGAATCCAAAAATATGACAAATTAAATCTTTTAGATTTGCACCTACTAGTGCAATTCTGTAATTTTCTGTTTTATTAATTATCCAATGTAGGACTATTCACATGTGAACTATTTGGTTTCTCAAAAAAATGTGAAAAAAAAGAAAAAGGATTCATAAAAAACCTTTTCAGTTTTCCGTCTGTTAGGTTTTAAGAAAAAAAGTTTTTATAGAAAATTGTTTCTATACATTATGAAAAACTAGTGTTTTTTCTTTTCTAAAAGGAAATCTAAAAACGAAAATGCTAGTTTTCTTTGAAATATGAAAAAAAAGATTTCCAGATATACTTTTTTTTTTTTTTGCATATCAGATGGACAATAAATTGGAAAGGAAGTTTTCCATGAAAAAAAAAAATTTCTTCGAAATTTTTAGGGTTTCCACACCTTTCAGAAGAACCAAACAGTCCCATAAACAAGGAACTAAGGATTTTCAAATTACACCGCATATTAGAAAGTTCTAGGCCCAACTTGGATTCATATGAGCTTAAAAATTTGACATATCTAATCAAACTCACTCAATATAAAACTTTAGCCTACTAGTTCTGAACCAACTATTATATATACTATCTTTTTACTCTCTTATCAATTATTCGATGTGGGGATATTTATATGTAAAATCTCAACGAGGATATTTCCACCTATTATGTAATAATACTGAAGTTTCTTATGCTTAAGATGTAAAACAGAGGATTTGTCAACACTTCTCATTCACTAAAAAGAAAAACTATATATTTATGTCATGTCTGTTATGCTTCTTATTAAACTAGCAAATGCGCAAGTGCCTTGCAGTACTTTGAGGCTAAAATGGTTTACGAATTATTATGCCGAATGCTCCTTTGACTAGTTTAAACTATAAGTAAGGAATCTGTACTTTTTTATTAATGAACAAAATATCCTTTAGAAGATATATACAGAAACTAAAAATATATACTTCATTTTTTATCATGAAAATATTAATTTACGCTTCTTGCTGCAGCGAATCATAAAATTTCAATTGAGGATTTTGCATGCGGAGCCTAATAAATGCTTATTTAACTCCAAGAGGGTTTTACTTGGTTTGGTTTTGATTGAGTTGCCTATCTTTGTAGGCTTAAATAGACCAGCATTCTATCTAGTAACGGAAGGTCAAGGTGGGCCAAGTCACAATCGAAACTCCTGTACGCTGCGTCTGTATGCTTTAAATAACTGCTCGATCTTTTGAGATTAACAGTTAGCACCAACGATCCGACACAAATAACTAAACAAACAGAACCAAACCAAATCTAGTTTTGCTTCGGCTTGATTTAATGGATAGGTTTAAATTTATTTTTTAAATTAGATTTCTTCGGTAATTTACGGTAATAAATAGTATGGCCATTTTGATCGCATGCCCACTACTTGTCAATTCGTACAAAATCACATGGGAATTTATGAACTCAAAATGTTTCATTATGAATAAACAGATGGAACTAAATTATATGTACATCATGCGTATAAAATTTATACGTACATATATCACTGTTCTGTTCTACTTAATTTGTTAAGGTAGAAAGTTTCTCAACCAGACCAGAACGAATGACAGTATATATATTGTTAGAACAAATACGCAACGAAATCTAATTGTAATTTAAATCTAACTAAATTATTATGAAATAAAATAAATACAAACTTACAGATAAATGCAAAGTCAAATAAATATTTAAATTGATCCGGAAGCGTGCGAGGCACTGCCCTAAGGGTATTCCCGTCCTTACGTGCGGGATTAACGGGCAACACCCCAAGGTACGACCGGAATTCCTCCTCCTGCGAGCACGATCGGTGAAGTGAGGTTGACGAAGACTCTTCACACCACACCGATTAACAGAAGAAAATTAACTTTATGAAAAGGAAACTCAAAGTAAAATTCTTTTCACTATTCTTCATGCATAAGATAATATATCACTCTCTACTGACCACAGTAAATGCTATATATAAAATATATGCATGAAGGTTGTAGAGTTGAACGTTGGGAATCCGACACGTTCACTTCCGCTTAATTAGTTTCAAGCAAAACGTCCGCCGATAATTAGTCCCGCACATGACGCGGACGGGCACGTGGAGCGGACGTCGCAACGTCGCCGCACATTGCGGACTAAATAAAAACACAATAAATATAATTTATAAAAAAAATATAGAGAAAATAAAATTAAAAGAAGTAATTAATAATTAAAATAAGATATAGGATACGATTTTATATGGGATTTTGATTTTTCATCAACAATCCCCACAAAATTCAAATTACAAAATAAAGAATAAATTTAAAAGGTCAAATAAATTAACAAATAAATCAATAAATCAATTAAATCCTGGGGGTTATACTATGCAATAGGTAAGTGCTCTTTAAGACTTAACCTCACTTAGTGTAAATATTTCCTCAGAAGGAATCGGAAGTGAACCAGGTCTTGAACTACTTCCTTTTGGCCTGACTTCAACTATCACACACACAGTACAGAATTCTCCGTGCGGAGGGTCTGTGCGTTAATGGCATGCACAGTACCTTGATTTTTCATAAAAGTTTCTATGTATAGCACCATTCACATAGCGCGGCACATCGGTACTCTTATATAGGTGGTTTCCTCCAGGGATGTGTGATAGAGTCAATCTCCGCGAAATTTCGCCTTGGATCCCATTAGAGACTCTCAGCTCAACCTAATCCACTACACAGAGCACTACTCACCATAGGGATAGGATTGGAGCCTAAAGCGTCCTCTATATACAACAGTAGCAGTGCTCTTTGGCCAACCTGACAGCTTGTTTTTTACCACATTGAACCTTCTTCAAGGATTCCTATCACAAAGGTTGGGTTCCCACTGCAGGAAGGCCTTTAACGGCAAGTCCATCCCCTCGATGACTACAGGACCATAGATCTCTTTAGGCCTTCATCTGGTAATCTGCAAGATTCTAGTCAAATCTGACAAAACTCAAATAAATACTATGATAGATAATTAACATCTAACAGATTTCTATCTCAATATAATATAAATGTTAACTTTAGAATTTTATTATGTTTATTTACAAGTTAAACACAATGATAGACAAAATGAAAAACATGAGAGCAATTATAATCAAAATTTATCAAATGATATAAAATGCTCCCCCACAAATTCTGGATACACTAAAATTTAAAATTTATGACATTTAATCATGTTAATAGAGTTTGATTCAACAAAAATAGATACTCTAAATAATTTTAAAAATTGAATTTCATTAGGTAATTTTGTGCAAATAACATATGCAATTAAATAATATCTATGCAGTAATGTGCAAGCAAAATCGCTGGGCACCAATTTGAAAATGCCCACCAACATGAGTCACCTATCAACATTCTATGGAAAACATAGCATAGCATAGGTAACATCTAGTTTCATTTGATTTCACAATTACAAAAATCATAAAATTTACCTTTCAATGTGGGCAAAAAAAAAGAATTCAGTACAAATACCTTTTTAGGTGAGTATATACTGTAGCAATCTTTCCTTTTTTTTTTTTTTTTTTTTTTTTTTTTTTTTTTTTTTTTTTTTAATACATCTGTATCAATGTCATTTGTGGAAAAACCAAAGTAAAATGGATTTTACCTGATCAAGAATTATTCGCACACTAAAATTTTTTTTTTACTGTAGCAAAATTGTTTAAAAAAATTTAATTTTGCTTGTAGCACAGACAGTAGACATGAAATAAAATGCAAACGGATTATATGCAATTAAGTTTTTAAAAATGCTAATCCTGATTAATTTTACTTTGTATGTCAATCATACAATAAGTTATCAAACAAAATCTATGCAAAATATTATATGTATATATTTTAATGGATTAGCACCGTCAGATTTAATCACAATCAGATAGGGAACTACGCCTTAGATTGTTAGATAAAATTATCGCAACGAAAAATCTAATTGTGATTTAAATCTAACTAAATATTATTATAAAATAAATAAATACAAACTTACAGATAAATGCAATAATCCAAATAAATATTTAATTGATCCGGAAGCGTGCGAGCACTGCCTAAGGCGTATTCCCGTCCGTTACGTGCGGATAACCAGGGAACAACACCCCAAGGTACGACCGGAATTCCTCTCCTGCAGCACAATCGGTAAGGAGGTTGACGAAGACTCTTTTCAACCCAGCAATTAACAGAAGAAAATTAATTATGAAAGGAAACTCAAAGTTAAAAATTCTATTCACTATTCTTCATGCATAAGATAATATATCACTCTCTACTTGACACAGTAAATGTATATATAAATATATGCATGAAGGTTGTAGAGGTTGAACGTGGGAATCCCAACGTTCACTTCCGCTTATTAGTTTCAAGCAAAACGTCCGCGATAATTAGTCCCGCACATGACGCGGACGGGACGGACCGGATCGTGCGCAACGTCGCGCACATTGCGGACTAATAAAAACACAATAATATATTATAAAAAAAAATATAGAGCAAATAAAATTAAAAGAAGTAATTAATAATTAAAATAAGATATAGGATACGGAATTTTATATGGTTTGAATTTATCAACATATATATATATATATATATATATATATATATATATATATATTTACAGCAAAATCAACCCAGAAATTTTAGAAAAATTGAACAAAAATTTTCTATTTTATTTGGTGCTATGGAAGCCTAAAATTGCCGCCACCTTAATTAGCAGAAGGTTCAACTTGTTCGTTCGACTAACAAACACTCAATTACGATCGGGAGCGTTTGCTTTGGGGATTAGAGTACGCAGTGCGGTCCAAAAGCAAACGCTTGATGTGGCTACATGTAGTCACATCTAACCCTCAACAAAGATGAGGTCGTGCCTGCTCAGACTGGTGGCTAGATTAGACTAGATGGGTTCGGTTGGGCTGGGTCGAGTTTGAGACGTCGGCTGGGATCAATTAGGTCAACCAACAAACAGAAAGGTCTGGGCTCAACCTGGGTTTTCTCTTGCCACGAAATATCAGGCCCGACCAAGTAGGCTGGTCGAGCTGGTTGGACCCGATTTGCCCGATAGAGTACGAATGTCCTTTTGCGTACATGGTTAAAAAGATTTTGTTTGACTATTTATTATTGGCTAAAATAGATTTAACTTTTTGTCTCATGACAATAGATCTAGAAAACTAATAAGTTGATTTAGGTGAGCCCGATAAATTGAATGAACCTGCAGTCCACAATAGACTTAGCAGCAAGGCACCCAACAATAGATTTAGGCTCCATTTGATTTCGGAATAAACGGGAGATAACAAAAATTATTCCCGTTGTTCCGCCAACCGGTATAAAAAAAAATGAGAAGAATAACTACTCCAGTCAAATCGAATTATTCTAGACATTTCTAGAATAACACGGGAATAAACTATTTCAAATTTTAAGAGGCATAGAGCTATTCAGATGCTATGCTTAACTTATTAATTATAATGAAAGTAATATAAAAATATATTTATACTATATATATATAAATATAGAGTGAGGCTACTATGCTTCGGGAAGCACGGAGCCTTCCGTGCTTCCGGGTCATTTTTCATGTTGCAACTTTCGAATTGTCGATCGGCTCCGTTAAAGTTGATCTAGAGTATTTGAAGTTACCTAGGAAATAAATTATGCGATTTTTCGATATCATTTGCCTAGTGAACGAAGAGGTTCAAAATCAACGGCTGAAAATAAAAATCTTACAAAATGTGATAATATGACATTAAAATTTTAGATCAAAAATATTGATCTTGTTTTATGTAGTATAAAAAATTTTCTATCAAAATTTCACGTGATTTGGATATTTCTACACCGTTAAACTTGCAAACGGCTCACCACGGCCATAAAAATTATATATTTTGAGCCCCTTCGATCACTAGGCAAATGATATCGAAGAATCACAAAATTTATTTTCTAGGTACTTCAAATACTCTAGAATTAAATTTGAAGTACCTAGAAAATAAATTTTGTGATTTTTCGATATCATTTGCTTAGTGATCGCAAGTTGGGCCCTCAAATAATCAAGTAATTTTAAATGGCCGTGCGTGACCATTTGCAAAGTTTAACGAGTTGTGTAGAAATATCTAATCACGTAAAATTTGATAGAAAATTTTATACATATAACAAGAGTCAATACTTTGATCTAAAATTTTTAATATCATATCACATATTTTGCTAAGATTTTTTTTTTCAATCGTTGGATTTTACATTCGATACATAGACCAAATTGATATCGAAAAATCACAAAATTGTATTTTCTAGATACTTCAAAGATACTCTAGATAAGTACTAAGTGGAGCGAATCGTCGATTCAAAAGTCCCAACATTTGAAAACGACTTGGAGTTATGGAGCGCTCCGTCATCAGAAGCATCCAGATGCACTCTCTCTCTTCCTCTCCTCTTCTCTCTCTCTCTCTTATCTATATATATAATATATATATTATATATAGAGTTTCCGGCTACTATCTATAATAGCACGAACACTTGGTGCTACCTACATTGTTCCGCGCGTTAGATCTACCGATTTGATCATTTTCACCCGTTATGATCATTACTATGATCAACATACCACGCTCGAATCTTCTAGAGGGCCCACATCATCCTAACCGCACATCTCTTAATTCAATGGCCAAACTTTAGCACTAATGAACTTGGTGCCTATATATAGTTATATTAGCAGTCCTCAGTTATATATTATATATAATATATATATATATATTATTATATATAGAGGAGAGAGAGACGAGAGAGAGAGTTGAACTAGAACTATCGGTGTAACCGAGCCAGTATTTACTACCAATTTTATTTTCATGATTAGAGATTCCAGATTTGCGATCAGCTCCGTTAAATATGATCTTTAAACTATAATTAAACTACCTTAGTAATCAAATTTCATCGCACTTCGATATCTGTTCTTTTTATCCATAAATGAACAGAAAATCATGAATGCTGGAAAAATAAATACTCTTAAAAAATGATGATAGGAGTCTGTAATCTAAGATCAAGAGTATTAGATTCTTTGTTTTAATAGTTTACAAGATTTTCTAACAAAAATTTAATTGATTTGACATTCTTTATGCGTTAACGAGAAGCGCCTTCTATCGACATTAAAATTTATTAATTTGGAAACCCTTTGTAGTCATTAGGCAAATAAATGTCGAAAGATTTAGAAATTTGATTTCTAAACATCTACTCTTAAGTGGTCTATAGTATCATAGTTCAACGCGAGCCGATTGTCATATTTGGAAGCTCTCATCATCGATAAACCAAATCCCTAGTAAAACGGTCGTTTACTACCGATAGTTATTCTAGCAAATTACTCTATATGAGTTTGAAACTAGTCATACTATCTGCGTAGTAACGCAGCCGTTTTTTCTATCCGATTTGTTTTTTCGGATGATAGAGCTTCCAAATTGACGATCGGCTCCTGTTAAATATGATCTAAAACTATTTAAACTACCTAGAAATTAAATTTCAACGCACTTTCGATATTGTTCTTTTTATCCATCAGTGAACAGAAAAGATAGGCTGAAAATGAATACTCTTTAAAATATGATGTATAGGAGTCTTGTAATCAAGATCAAGAGTATAGATCTGTTTTAAATAGTTTAAAGAATTTTCTAACAATTGATTTGGATATCTTGTACGCCGTTATAACGGAGAAAGCCCTCTTATCAACCATTAAAATTATAAATTTGAACCCTTTGATCATTATGGCAAATGATGTCGAAAAGATTTGAATTTGATTTCTAAACATTCAAGTGGTATAGATCATGTTCAACGGAGTCGATCGTCAATTTGGAAGCTCTATCATCGAAAACAAATCGTAGTAAAACGGCTCGTTTACTACCAATAGTATTCTTAGCAAAACTCTATATGAGTTGAACTAGAATTACTATCGGTAGTAAACGAGCCGTTTTACTACGATTTATTTTCGATGATAGAGCTTCAAATGATGATCGGCTCCATTAAATATGATCTAAAATATTTAAACTACTAGAAATTAAATTTCACGCATTTCGATATTTTTCTTTTATCCATCAATGTGAACAAAAATGATACGGCTGAAAATGAATACTCTTTAAAATATGATGAATAGTGCTTGTGAATCTATGACAGATATAGAGTTTATATTTGATCTCAAAATCCTTCGTTTTTTTTTATGCCCCAGATAGTTAAAAAATTTTCTAATAAAAATTCAAATTTGATTTGGATATCTTTCGCGTATTAAACGAGAAAACTACCTCTTATTTCGAAACCATTAAATAATACAAAATTTTGAAACCCTTCTGATCATTATGTCATATGATGTCTGAAAAGAATTTGAATTATGATTGAATTTCTAAAATTTTCATAGTGTATAGATCATGTTCAACGGAGCCGATCGTCAATTTGGAAGCTCTATCATCGAAAACAAATCGCTAGTAAAACGGCTCGTTTACTACCGATAGTATTCTAGCAAAACTCTATATGAGTTGAACTAGAATACTATCGGTAGTAAACGAGCCGTTTTACTACCGATTTATTTTCGATGATAGAGCTTCCAAATTGACGATCGGCTCCGTTAAATATAGGGTGTGTTTGGTTCACTTCTTTTTCATCCTGGAATCGGAATCAAAATGGGTGAATCCGTTTGTGGGTATTTGGGACGCGGGAGTCCCATTCCGTTTCCGATTCCCGAGTGGAATGAGAATCCCCCAATCACCACTTTTTCCAATCCGGCCTAGGAGGCCAGATTGGAAGTTGAATTCGGACGGAGTGGATATTTATTCGGATTAAATTTATTTTTTCAACTTTTTTAATTAAAATATGAGTTTAAATTTAGAAATTAAATTTTAAATTTTAAATTTTAATTTGAACTTGAATTAAAAATTAAAATTTTAATCAAGTATTTCAAATCTAACTTATGAATTTGAATTTAAGTTAAATTTTAATTTATATAAAGTTTTATTCAAATTTTATTTAAAAATTAAATTAAATTTATGGATTCAAATTAAAATTTAAATTATAATTTTAAATTTGAATTTGAATAAATCGAAATTTAGTTTTATATTTCGAATTATCCACTCAACTTCAAAGTTTAATTTTTTTAAAAAAATAGATTTAAAATTTTAGCATTACTTCAAAATTTTGATGTAAATTTTTAATATTTAATTTTTAATTTGAATTTAAATTAATATATTATAAAGATAAAGTTAATATATTAATCTGATTACCTTTTTCATATTTACCTGAACCAAATACCGACAATCGGAACGATTTATTTCGATTCTGATTCAGGTGATGAACCAAACAAAATTAGGTAATGAGTCATTCCGATTCCGATTCCAGCTTATTTTGATTTCGATTCCAATTCTGATTCCGACTTCGAACCAAACACGCCCATAGAGTAGGGCTACTGTGCTATTAGGAGCACAGCAGCCCTTGTGCTCCTAACTTTCTAACCACCCATCAAGTTTGATAGGTGGTTAGAATAAAAAAAGGAAGAGATATAGTGGAGAAATTGGGTGTCTCAATTTCTCCTCTCCTTGAATTTCTCTCCAATATCTCTTCCCTCTTTTATTTTAACCACCTATCAAACTTGATGGGTGGTTAGAAAGTTAGGAGCACAAGGGCTGCTGTGCTCCTAATAGCACAGTAGCCCTACTCTATGGGCGTGTTTGGTTCGAAGTCGGAATCAGAATTGGAATCGAAATCAAAAAAAAAAACCACTCGGCCCACCATCAAAAAAAAATCCTTCCCACACGAACAATAAAATATAGCTCCTCCCGCTCCCCACTCTCCCCTCTCTCCCTCCCCTCCCTTCTCTCGCTCTCGTCTCCCTCCTCCCCCCGTCGTCGCCGGATCACTCCGCTCCCCGCTGTCCCTCAGCTCCCTGCTCCCGCCTCTCCCTCCTCCTCTCTCTCGATCTCTACTATATATATATATTATATAATATAAAATGAGCTAGAATATTTTTAGAATTATTACCCCCTTGGGGCTTCTAGGTTTTAGCCACTTGGAATCTACTTCTTGATCTACTAAATAGCTCTGGATCAAACACTTTTCTACCTACCACACCTATTCACCAGATCAACCCAACCTATATATTTCTCCATCCAAAGGTTAAACTCAAAAGCCCAACCCTCTCTCTTCTCTCCATCTCTCTCTCTCTCCACTCTCTATACTGATATATATATATATATATATATAGAGAGAAAGATGAGAAGAGAGAAGGAGAAGAGACAGAAGAGAGACATTGAGGATAGAATACTTTTAGAAAGCACCAAACCCCTTGGCTTTTAAGTTTTTACCCTTGAACTACTCCTTAATTACTATAGCCTTTCGGATCAAATCTACTATTCCACCTACCACCACTACCACCATCATCTAACATTCACATCTCTCACCCGAATGGCTAAAACTCAAAAAGCACCACCTTCATGGTGCTTTTGAGGAGTATTTCTAAGCTCAACTATATATAATATAATATAAATATCATATATTATCTATATTATATATATATAATATAGATATATATATATAACTAGGCTGGAAACTATCAATAGCACCAAGCTATTGGTGCTATTGATTTGATTTTTTAACCCTTGGATTAGAAATGGGCTGATTACGATTGGATGATGTGGCTCCTTAGGGATTGAATGAGTGGTTTGGTTGAATAGTACAATTTAACGGATAAAATAATCATAGGATTAATATCTAACGGTGGAAAACTCGATAGCCCACTAAATCTATTGGTGCTATCGATAGTACCCCAGCCAGACTCAATATATAATATATATCATATATATATATTATATAAATAATAATATATATATAAAGAGAGAGGAAGGAGAGAGGAGAGAGAGAGAGAGAGAGAAGGAAGTCCGCCTACTAGCTATCGGTAGATGGAGCGCTCTGTGTACCAGTTGTTTTCGATGATGCGGCTTCCAAATCGACGTCGGTCCTGTTAGACTTTATCGTCATATTGAAAGATTTGGAAACTAAATTTTCAAATTTTTTCGACATCATTTTGTAGAGATCAAAAGATCTCAAAAATTGACAATTTTATGGCTGATGTGGTGTATGTTGGAGTTTAACGGTGTAAAAACAAATCCAAATGCGATGACAAATTTTATAGAATTTCTTTTCACTATTTAGAGAAGATCAATATATTCTGATCCTTGAATTAATTTTTAATCATCATTTTTTTTGGATTTTTTATTTTTAGCCGTTTCAATTTTAGACTACTTGTTTGATAGTGTAAATGATATTGAAAAATTATGAAATTTTAGTTTCTAAATCTTTCAATAGTGTCGATCAACTCTAACGGCAGCCATCGTCGATTTGGAAGCCGCCTATCATCGAAACAGACTTTGGTTAGCATGGAGCGCTCGTGCTACTGATAGATTAGATGCCTAGCTCTCCTCTCTTCTCTCTCTCTCCTTCTCTCTCTCTTCTCTCATCCCTATTCTCTCTTCTCATAATACTATATATATAATATATATATATACGTTGCACTATATCAAAACAGCTGGAATAATATTGATGTTATGGAGGCCAACTGTACTATCAAGTTGTTTTCAATGATGCGGGCTTCCAAAGTCGCGATCGGACCGTTAGATTGATCTACACTATTGAAAGTATTTGGAAACCTAATATTTCATAAATTTTTTCAACATCATTTGGCTAGTGATATAAAAATGTCCGCAAAGAATTGACAATTTGTAATGGTAGATTTGACATGCGTTTGTGAATATTAACGGTGTAAAATATCCAATTTGATGAAAAAAAAAAAAAAAAAAATTTTTTTATATTTTTTTTTCACTATTTATAGTAACGACAATATTTCTAATTTAAAATTCTAAGGTTTTTATCATTATTTTTTATGAGAATTTTTATTTTCACTGTTCTAATTTAGACTACTTCGTTGATATGTAAATAATGTCCGAAAATTATGAAATTTATTTCAAATACTTACAATAGTGTAAATCAAGTCAAACGGACCTGAACGTTTGAATTTGAAGCTGCATATTGAAAACAACTTGGGTAGCACGGAAGGCTCTCCGTGCTACCGATAGTTATACAGTAGCTCTCCTCTCTCTCTCTCTCGCTCTCTCCTCCCTGGCGTCCCCTTTCTCTCTTCCACTCTCTCGCTTCCTCTCTCCTCTCTTATATATATATAGTATATAATATATATATATATACTAGAATTAAGCTGAATATATTAATTAGTAAAACGCTCTTTTTGCTATCCATTTTAACCTTAGAAGAAAATGATAGGTGTCAGGATGATATTAGTCGGTAGAGTTGAGGTGGTCTCCGCTAGGGTTGAGTGGTCCCCACTGGGTTATAGTATTTAATCCAATGGTTAGAAATAAATGAAAAGAGGTTGATTCAAAAGGCTAAAAAGTGAAGTAGCAACCAAACAATTTGCTACTAAAGTAGCCAGTCATCCTATATATATTATATTATATATATATAATATTATCATATATATGCTAACTATATATAATAGTCACCAAGCCCTTGGTACTATTGAGTTTTCAGCATTGGAGAAAAGAATGTGGTAGGAGTGATAGTGCCATTTAAATTGAATAGTGGTCCTAGGGTGAGTGGGGGAGTTGGTTAATAGCATAATCCAACGAGGTGGAAATGATACAAAGTGTAAGATCTAACGGTAAATAACTCGATAGTACCGAAGGGTTGGACTATCGAAGTAGTATAGTAGTCGGACTCCTCTCTCTTCTCTCTCTCTCTCTCTCTCATCTCTCTCATCTCTCTTCTCTCTCCTCTCTATATATATATAAATATATATATATATTATAATATATATATTCAAATTCGATAGTGTAATATACCGGATTTTTAATATAAAAATAAATATAATAAATATAAATAAAAATAGTATAAGATACTATTTTTATTGGACTTGAAGAAGTAAAATATAAGTCGAAAATGACTTATACTGAAATCGGAACGGAAACAAAAAATTTAGAATTTTTTGTAAGAAACGGGGCTGATATTTTAACAGAAAATTCACAGTGCCAGAAAATTATAAAAACTTGGGAATATGTCAGAATTATTTTTATCAGGCTAGATTTAAAGTTTCATGTCATTTTGACACCCGGAAAGTGGAAAATAAAATCCGACTGCTATCTGCCAGAGATTTTAGTTCGGTAGAGCTTTCGGTGACCAGAAATTGTCCAAACTGGAAAGTTAAGATATTTTTCTTTTATTTAACTTAAATTGAGCCTGACTGTCAAATTTGAGCAAAAACGGACATTCAGAAGGGCTCCGGCGAAAGGTATCAGATTTTGAGCTGCTAACTGGAATTGTGTTGATGTGAGGGGCTTTGTAAAAAAAGGGTTTTTTTCCCCTTTTCTTCCTCCTTCCCAGCCGAACACACCACACACAACACGCACACACACACGCATGGTGAGGGAGAGAGAAACCCTCCCTTTCTCTCTCTAAATATATCTCTCATCTATCTAGATCTCTCTCTCAAATTCGCGGCGTTGGCAGAGAGTGAGCTTGTGAACACATTGGAAGTAATGGTTCGAGTCTTCGTGCGCCCGGTTGAGCGGCGTGCTTCCGACTCGGCATTCGCAATTCGGTAAGTGTTGGGATTTTGGTTAGATCCTTAATACATGATGTTCTAGTAGCCTCTAAAGTGCCTCTAGCATGTTTTCTCCATTTAATTTGGATTATTTGGGGACTATGCATATGCTAGGTTTAGAATGGGGGTTTTGTAGCAAATGAGGGTTTTGATCTAATATAACCCTATTGATCTCTAATTGAAGGTTAGAGGAAGAAGGCCCTTGTGTGAAGCATAAAAATAAAAAAATAAAAAAAAAAAGAGAAAGAAAAAAAGAGAAAGAGAGGGAATGGTGTATTGAGATGATCCATTGCACTAGTGCTGATAAAATTTGACGTTAAATTTTGAACGCTGGTGCAGAGGTTAAATCATACACCAGGTGCAGAGAATACAGTGGATGTTCTCGTAGCCCATAATGGCTATTATATCATGGCAAAATAGCAAATTAAGTCCTTTCCCTTTCAGATATTGCAAGATTCTCCCTTTTACAACATATAATTATCATGCTATTTTAACTAAGGTATAATATTAAACCATGGGATAGGACTGACTATGTCAAAAAACTACACCTCCCACGATCCATCGTAACTACCTCAACTAACCATCCTCGCTGCGCCCATTTACTCCACGATCAACATTTATCCAAACTCCCCACAGACTCCATCATTGACGATGATCAAAAAAGAAAGGGAAGGAGGCCATAAAATATACCTGACCAAAAAAAGGAGACTGTTTTTGAACTCTGAAAAACTTCCACAATTTTTTTTCCCTTTTTCCGTAAGGAGAAGAAAAGAGGTATTGTATGCCTTCTTCTTCTTCATTCTCTGAATAAACAAAAAAAAAAAAAAACAAAAAAGCCTCTCTCTCTACCTCTCTCCTCGCTTCTCATTCGTTGGTGCAACTCGATGCGCCCCATCGATGCGCCGCTGTGAAGCGCGCCGGGCGCCGTTCGAAGTCGCCGAGAGCTTGCGTCATCGCGACGCCACTCGTGCTTCCATCCGGACTCCTCCGCGCGCCGCGCGTTCCGCGAGGACCGCGCGCGCCCCCTCACTGCGTTCCCGTCGCCGGGCGAGACCCGTCTCTTCTTGCGGCGGCCCACCCATCGATACGAACCGCACTGAGGTCGCTCAAAACTCCTCATCATCGTCGAGGCCGCGCCTGCGCTATAACCTTCCAGCTCGGCCGCTCCCCAGCCGCCGCCTCAGAGTCCCTCAAGCCGCTCCGCCGTTACCTCGAAGGCCCGCTGCGGTCTCGACTCCAAGCCGCGCCAGCCCGCGGCCGATCTGGGCGGCCGCCTGAAGCTGCGCGGGCAACCGCGGCCGATATATTCGAAGCCGCGCCAACCGCGCAGTCGGCCGAAGCGCACGCGGAGAAGCTCGCGTCGAAGTCGGCCCGTCACCCGAAACCGGCGCATACCGCGCCGCCCTCGAGCCCGGCCACCCGCGCAAGTCCGCCCGAAGCCACCAGAGGCGTCGTCGAAGTCGCTCGTCACCCGAAGCGCGCCCCCCGCGGCCGAGTCCTTCAAGCCAAGCGCCACCCAGCCGTTCACCCGAAGCTGGCCACCGTGGCCGTCCGCTCAATAGCCGCGCCACCCACCACTTGACGACGATCCGCTAGCCGAAGCCGGCCACCCGCGGCCAATTCGTCGATGCCGCATCTGCCGACCGCACGCCCATGACTTCTTTCGTGCTCTCGGCCGATCGTGTCGACGGCGCGTACGCACGTCGTCGGACTTTGATGGCTCGAACCCGAGAGTTCTACTCTGATGCGCGGCGTCGCATCCAACATCCGAGGCCGCAGCCCCTTGCAGCCCGCGCCAAGCTTCGGCCGCTTCACGTGCGAAGCGTCGTGTCACGGCCCTCCTCCGTCGCGGTCTCAGATCCGCGGCTCACTGTCGGTCACTAGCCCACAATAAGAGCGGAGCTCCGGCATCATGCAAAGCCCGCCAGCTGCTCGACGGCTGATCCTGAAGAGAGAGAGCGGTGCTCTCCTTCTCAAACGTGTTCGCCCGCCAAGTGCTTGAATGTGCCCGATCGGGAGGCGCCCACGCAACCGCTCGAACGGGGCGAACCTAAGAGGAGAAGCGTTGCCCTCTACTGTCACGCATCACCGCCGGAACCGGCGGAGGGCGCTCAGCCGGTAGCGTGCCAGAACCCGCCATAATTGTATAAAACACATATAAGGCGTCTACAACAAAAGCGGAAGTAAACAGCAAGAAATAGAGCAAACGACGAGGTGAAATAAACTAATCAACTAATATCAGTAACAAGTAAGCTAACAACAAAGAAATCATAAGTAGCTACAATATTCTTCTCAAAGTACAACACGGTGTCTCTAATACACTGTAGAACTTCTCAACCTCTCAAAAAAAACACAACGGAGAGTGACCACCTAGCGATATCGTCCTCAATGGAAGCTAGCTCGATAGCACACTTCCCGTTCCGCCGTCCGTAGCCTCGCCCCTGATTGGAAGCTCTGAAACATCGAGAACCAAGAGGGCGTTGAGAAATATAATTTATAGTTTCCCAGTGGCAATTCTGACCCAGCTCCTCTCCAGTAGGCCCAAGAAACAAGGTAAAGTATGATAAGCAACAATATGAGTATGCAACAACAATCGCGAAAGCAATAATTATGATGCTAACTTACTAAGACTCCAACGTATAAATCACGATGTCATTGGTGATTTACATCTAACAATATCAAAAATACTATGAGTCCAATGGTAAATAGTTTCCAATTTCAATAACCTTTATCCATGCATGATGATAACTCTATCATGCAACCAGTATCTCTAATTGCAACAGAGAGACTATCAAATATACTAACATGTCTCACACTATCTAAAAGCATATAATGTATCCAACTACTAAATTAACTCAATTCGATCCCCCTATCGATTTCCCATTTTCGGAATCAAGGCCACTATCCAAAGTAGTTCCAGCTTGTGCCGCTAAGGGCTGTGAGTAGCCTCAACATCCCTGACTCTTGGGAGTGTCCTGTCCCACTCCGACCTCCAGTAGCCTCTCATACTGCACGAGCGAACATAGTCGCATAGGCTAACTCCGGATGCCGCTTGTAGGGACGACCCTTATAAGCATGTGCAATCGAGTCACGAAATTGACAAGCCAGAGCCAAGTCCAAAGTCTATATCCAATCGCTCATTCTCTAAACAGCGTATAAAGTCCACTTAGCATCCCAAAGATCTAGTTTATGTACAATGTGAAGGTTCACCTATGCTAGCCTAGTGCCCTGCCTCTGAATGACACTCTAGGCAATTGATGTTCAACTATATATTTCTATAATCCCTTGATGGCCCTATCATCACTAGGTCTCCAACATGTCGCCAGGCTCAAGCCGCTTGTACATTATGCATCTCTAATTCTACATAGCTTCTAAATGACAATCATTGTCATATTTCAAATGTGCATCAAGTAATTAGGTTTTAAATGCATGAATCCGAACTCATTTATAACTATAGACACATGATACCGGACGTCTTCATGTAGAATCTAAAATCAACTAATGGGCCCCAATAAGCTACCTCTACTATTACTAGGTCCAAAATTTCATCGATATAATAAATAAGCCTTTAAGCATATTCTAAAATTCACAAATAAATACATATAACAAGAATACTGCATCTTTTCATTTAACAAACACTTAATTAAGAAAATGAGAATTTTCATTGTGTGGCTAGGTCAAACCACCCGAAGTCGGTAGCGGTCTCGTCTCCCGATCAAGTTGTCCCCTCGAGTCTCAAAACCTAAAGTAATCACTGAAGAGATCCGAGGGCATTTACAGACCATCCTATACCACATTCAACACATTACCCTACGGAGCAAAAAGGGCAAACTCACCTCAAAGTAAAATCTCTTCCAAAACTCCAAAAGAAGCTATAACCCTTTCCAATCAAGCCTAGGAAGGTTTCTAAAAACAATGATAAAACAGATCAATTAGCTCCCAAAGCTAGATCAAAAATGCCCAAAATAAGCCTAAATCTCATTTCTAGGGTTTCATCTCCCAAAAATCACAAAAACAAGAATCTAGAAGGGAGGAAGCTGAATAATAACATTTGGAACTTCAATCCAAGCCCAAAGCCTAAGGTTGAAGTCAGGCTCCACTCATAAGACTCTAGCAGCAGCTCAACCTTGCCAAGGTGGGAAAGAGGAAAGGGTGAGCGCTCCAAGCTCCCTCAAGCTAGCTCTCTTCTTCTTCTTCCTCCTCTTCTTCTTCTCCTTCTTACTTCTCCTCTCTCTATGAAGGTGTAGCGTGTGAGAAATAGGAGGAAGGGAGTGAAATGGCTAATAAGAGCCTCTAGGTAACAAAATCCAACTCCAGGTCCCTCAACAATATAGACATCAGCACCTGAACTGGCATTTCCGCACCAGAGGACCGTCTCTCACCCCAGTGGGCGCGGCTTCGTCGCTGCGAACTACGAAAACAGCTTCGGTGAATCGGTCTCTCCCTGCGCGCGAACGATCTCTCACGTGCGAAGACGCGTTAGGAACCGGTCTCAGGCCTGCCAGCGACGGTTGTCGTCAGCTGCGTCAATATTGCTCACTGGGGGATTACCGGTCTCTCATTCCAGCGCACCGGTCCCCGCAGAGTTAAACAACTCTCAGCGGACGTCCAAATTTCACATTTTCGTAAAAAGTTTCGCGTCGGGAAACATTTTACAACCCTCCACCAATGTTAATGCCCGAGAATACATCCAAACAATCGCAACCGTCGAATTTGATAAAGGTCCATGTGTTACATTCGACACCCTCCTCCTAAAAGTGGAGTTTCGTACCGCGAAACTCAAACAAGGAAAAATACCCTCAAGCTCTCATCGAAAAGAAAAGATGGGGATAGCGCTCCCGTATGGCTCTCATCAGCTCCAAGTGGCTCTGGAGCGCTCGTCGTGGTTGCTCTCAAAGCACCTCACTTAGGAATTTCCGTTCCGCAATTCTTTTCACCGGCCGTCGGCCGGAGGCAAAACCTCCAAGTGCTCTGAACAAAACTCAAATCATCCCAGCTCCAAGTTAGTTATCCACCGTGATCGGATCGGATGTATTTCCGAAGGAGCCCGGATACTGAATATGTTCTACCGAATATGGCGTGAAGCGAGATACTATACCCACC
>NC_033622.1:9163071-9290122 GCF_001540865.1 Ananas comosus
GAGCGATCCACGATCCTTTTGGCCGGTTTACGAGATTTGAACAAGACGAACGACAGAACTTCCCGTTCGCAGCTAACAATAGGTATAAGTAAGAAATTGTCATAAGCGAATGCATACACAATGGTCGCAAGAGGCTAACAATAAGCCAAGAGAACGTAAGCAACTACACTATAGAATTATGACAATGCTTTCATCATTTTCCTTCTACATAATTTACTCCAAAATACTTTCGAATTTAAAGTAACATCCTTATCATCATTCATTAAAGTAATGTTCGTCTCGAGTACAAATAGATGATATAGTAAAAGGTATGACAATAAGGTGATTATACAGTCGTTCGGCTCTCTATCTATGGCCGGATGCTTACCACACGCCTCTATCGCCGGCCTCGCTGAGCTCCTGCTGATGTGGAATGGATTGTGAAACACACAAAGTTCCTAGTGGGTTGGGAACGTCAACCGCGATATTCCACTAGCGTTATCAGGCATAATAGAATAAAGAAGTAAGATTAACTCAACTAGCAATCACTAATATGACCTAAGCAATATAATGAATGCACGATATATAATGCCCAGGGGGTGGGGGGTCGATAATCATAGATCATAGTGAAATACAGTTTTGGCTAAAACGTAGTTTCGCCCTCAAAAATCACCACTTCAAAATCAATAATCGGAATAGCCGCTACAACCCGATTGACGTGTCCTTGGGAATACCGCTACATCCCAGTGAATGACTTCCGGAGCCATTGCCCGCGGGGAGCTAACCACAGTACCTCAGGCAAGACTAATTGAGTATGATCCATCTACATTCGAGGATTTCAATTTCAATCGCATTTCTCAACTTAAGCAATACTTATGCTCCAAAGATGACTCTTAACACTAGGTTGAATGTCATAATATTCATCGTTCTTGTTCTTAGCAGTTCTGTTCATCACCAATTCATATACGTATTCAGTTGTACTTCATGCCCAACTTGTTTACTAGTTTCTATATCTTGTCTCTACGCAAATGCCACCCTTGTTTACTAAGTGTTCTAAGACCGTCGATTCACTTTGCTAAAATTTATGTCCAAAGTTGTCACTTTTCGTTTATAACCCTACTAGGTTTCTTGTCACAGTCATGCATAATAGCATCATCATTCGCACTACATTTTTACAAAATTTAACATGCATTGAATTTGACATTAACTATTTAAAGCAACTCAATTAACCTGATTATCAAGATGCTTCAAATGCATAATCCAAGTATGACCTTAGACATAGTAGAGATTTCCGATGTCCCCTTGAGATCGCACTTCCGACACTTATTGTATATGCGGAGTAATTTGTTGAATTCTGTTTTCCTTCTTATTCTGTTTGTTTGCTCACCTTAAAATGAACCAATCTTCAACAAGTAGGCGCCACTATAGTGCCTATAATAACGAACATTATTCCTTAATACATTTTCTCATGCTATAAAGAGTTTCCCACGCGTTTAGACACCCCCATTAGGTTTCTACGTGTTAATTTGTCGCCGGAAAAATCCTAGGCATAAAGCCCCATTTCCAAAGCCCTAACCAAACTCCATTGTAAAACGTCCTTGTTTTTGATACCTATAAAACAACAAAATAAAGCTTGTCCAACATCTAGAAGCTTATTGGAACCATTCCCACCATTTATCTATGTTTGAGACAATGCCTATAACATTTCACCATTAGGCAACTTGAGCTCCCATGGATTTTTCATGGACTTAGTCCCTAGAGGGTCTTTAAATAAAGAAAAGGTCCAAAACTGCCCAAGTTTTCTTAGTAAAACCCAACCTACCTAGTTCTTCATGAAAACTTACCTAGCCCCAAGCTTATTCTCAACAAGTCCACGATTTGTAGGAAGCCCAATACCTCTCAAGCTCCAAAATCCGCAACTTCTTTTCTTTCCTCCACCTTCTCCACAAACCTATGGGTTTTTCTAGAAGAGAAAAGGACGAATGAGAATGATAGAGAGGAGAGGTGTTTGCTGTGAAATGAGGGGGAAAGGTCTAATAACATTAATGTATACACTTTAAATAGGCCCCCCCCCTCACACTTTTTCCTGTCTGCAGTTTTTCATATATTGCTGCCTAGACTCAATCACTGCTGTAACTCCTGTAACGGGTTTCTGTACCGTTACAGCATAAGTAGCTCAAACCTACGAGGGCTCGATTTCTCGTTTCGCAGGCTTGTACAGTACAAGGGGCCTTGTAGCGGTACAGAGTGTCTTGGAATGCACAACACCGAGGCTGTCTGAATCTGTCGTGTTGTAACCGGTCAACCATCACCTTGTACCGGTACAACAGACATCCAGAGGATTTTTATGCTTCGTTCGCTCTATTAGGCGTCGTCGACCTTTAAAGGCGCCCATTTAAGTCTTCCCCAACGCTCTTTTAGCCTCCTCCAAACTCCGTCGCATAGCAAGAGATTGTTCATACGTTTCCCTCTCGACGGCTTAAATTCCATTGAGTCAAGTTTCGAATATCGTTTTGGGTTTTTGATACTTACATTTCTTCCAAACCTTATAATAGTTCGTCCGCGACAACTAACTTAATTTAACTTTAATCTCTATATCATTCAACTCATTCGAAGAGATGAGGGTAATGTCCCTCATGAGGTCGGAGCTCACCATGTAGGCTTTTCAGGTCGTAATTTCTTACTCTCGTCCGATGATCTATGCGGGAAAATCCTACATAGGTCATGTCCTCTTGAATCTCGGACGGTTCAAACGAGAGAACATGATCGGGGTCATGAACATACTTGCGGAGGTTCGATACATGAAACACGTCATGTACTCCCGCAAGCCTCGGTAGTAATGCTATCTTGTACGCCACCGTGCCGACCCGCTCTAGTATCTCGAATGGTCCCAGATACCGGGGACTTAGCTTCCCACGGATTCCAAACCGTTTGATCCCTCGCATCAGCGAAATCTTTAGAAACACGTGGTCTCCAACGGCAAACTCTATATCTTTCCTTCGTTTGTCGGCATAACTCTTTTGCCGAGATTGCGCCGTAGCAAGTCGTTGGCGTGCGAGACGAACCTTCTCTTCCGCCTCCCGCACTACATCGGGGCCAAGTGCCGTCCTCTCGCCCACATCGCTCCAATGAATTGGGGAGCGACATTTCTTTCCATAAAGGGCCTCGAATGGCGCCATCGCGATACTTTCTTGATAACTGTTGTTGTACGCGAACTCCACCATCGGAAGGTGATCATGCCAATTGCCCTTATAATCCAGCACACACGCTCGAAGCATATCCTCGAGTATTTGTATTGTCCTCTCCGATTGACCATCACTTTGAGGATGAAATGCCGTTCTAAAGTCGAGCCGCGTGCCCACAGCCTCCTGTAGGCTCCTCCAAAAGTAAGAGGTGAACCTCGGGTCCCGATCCGACACGATAGACACCGGAACCCCATGAAGTCTCACGATCTCGTCGATATACACTTGAGCCAATTTGTCTCCCGACCAAGTAATGTGGATCGGCAGGAAATGCGCCGACTTCGTCAACCGGTCTACTATTACCCAAATGGCATCATGTCCACCTTGAGATCGGGGCAACCCGGTCACGAAGTCCATCGCGATATTCTCCCATTTCCAAACCAGTATAGGGAGACTTTGCAACTTCCCCGCCGGGAACCTCCGCTCGGCCTTGACTTGTTGGCAAGTAAGGAACTGCGCAACATACTCCCCAATGTCCTTTTTCATGCCCGGCCACCAATAATGCAATTTCAAATCTTGATACATTTTGGTGCCGCCCGGGTGTATACTATAAGGGGATTGGTGCGCTTCTTGCATGATCGCCCTGCGGATGTCCTTATTCTTAGGCACACACCAACGGTTTCTATACCGGAGTGCGCCGTCGGTCCCAATGCCAAAGTCATCGGCACTACCGCTCTCAACCTTCCCACGCACCTTTTGTAGATATTCATCTGAAGCTTGCAACTCTTTAATCTTCTCCAATAGCGTCGGTTGAACAACCAACGCCGCAAGTGTCGCCGGTACTCCCGGTGCTACCACCTCCAATCCAAGCTGTTGCATCTCCTTTTGTAGTAATGGTTGGAGTGTAATTGCCGAGGCTAAATTTTTCCCGATTTTCTACTAAGTGCATCGGCTACGACATTCGCTTTCCCGGGGTGGTATAGAATAGTAACATCATAGTCTTTCAACAACTCTAACCACCGTCGTTGTCGCATATTTAGCTCCTTTTGGGTGAACAGGTACTTAAGGCTTTTGTGATCGGTATAGATCTCACAATGTTCCCCGTATAAGTAATGCCTCCATAGCTTTAGCGCGAAAATAACCGCCGCTAGCTCAAGATCGTGAATCGGGTAGTTCTTCTCATAAGTCTTCAGTTGGCGTGAAGCGTAAGCTATAACCCGCCCGTTTTGCATCAAGACACACCCGAGTCCCACGTAGGAAGCATCACTATATACCACAAAGGTCTCCCCCGGCGTTGGTAGAGCAAGCACCGGGGTCGTGGTCAACCTTTCCTTTAACTCCTCGAAGCTCCGCTCGCATTCGGGGCTCCAAACATATTTCACCCCTTTGTGTGTAAGGTGCGTTAGTGGAGTAGTTATTTTAGCAAACCACTCCACGAACCGCCGGTAGTAGCCCGCTAGCCCTAGGAAATGCGGATCTCCGATACACTCGTCGGGCGAGGCCAATCTTTAATTGCCTCCACTTTCTTCGGATCCACCGAAATACCATCGCCCGAAATTACATGGCCAAGGAAAGTGACCTCCGATAGCCAAAAGTCGCATTTCTTCAACTTGGCATATAACTTCTCTTTTCGGAGTATTTCCAACACGGTCCTCAAGTGCTCCTCGTGTTCTTCCTCGGTCCGAGAATATACCAATACGTCGTCAATGAATACCACGACGCACCGGTCCAGTAGCGGACGGAAAACTCTATTCATTAAGTCCATGAACGCCGCCGGGGCGTTAGTAAGCCCAAACGGCATCACTGTGAACTCATAATGGCCATACCGCGTACGGTACGCCGTCTTGTGCACATCTTCGGGCCGTATCTTCAACTGATGATACCCCGATTGAAGATCGATCTTTGAATATACCCTTGACCCCTGTAACTGGTCGAATAAGTCATCAATCCTCGGCAACGGGTACTTATTCTTCACTGTGACCTTGTTCAACTCGCGGTAATCCACGCAGAGTCGAAGTGTGCCGTCCTTCTTCTTAACGAACAGCACCGGAGCTCCCCAAGGTGACACACTAGGCCGCACAAAGCCTTTGTCGAGCAGGTCTTGTAATTGCGCCTTAAGCTCTTTTAGCTCCGCCGGTACCATTCTATACGGGGCCTTCGAGATTGGTGCCGCTCCCGGGACCAAGTCAATAACAAACTCGACCTCCCGGTCCGGTGACAATCCCGGTAACTCCGCCGAAAATACATCCGGGAATTCGCACACCACCCGAATGCCCCCCAATTCCGGGTGCTCCTTTTGGGCTTCCACCATTGTCGCCAAGTAGGCCACGCAACCACCTTTTATCATTTTCCTCGCCCGTGCCGCCGACACGGTCGCCGCGAAAAGCGAGCTTTTAGCTGCCTGATACACTAGCTCCTCTCGATCAGGTTCGCGGAACGTGATCACCTTACTCTCACAATCTATCACGGCATAATACTTGGAGAGCCAATTGGTCCCCAAGATCACGTCGAAGCCCCACATTCGGTTTAGCACTAACAGATCAATCGGCATGACCCAGTCACCTATCTGCAATGGGCACGCTACACATTCCTCGTGAACATGAAAGGTATGCTTGACAGAATTTACCGTCCAAAAGTCATAATGGTGCACGATCTTGATGCCATGAGTCCTAGCGAATGATGCATCTATGAACGAATGCGATGCACCTGTGTCGAATAAAGCTCTAGCTCTGGTGCCTCTGATCGAAATAATACCTGCCACGATGTCGTCAGGAACAGGAATCAGCTCCTCCTGCACCTGAGTGGCAAAAACCCGCCCACTCGGTGCCCTCGATGCCTCCGGCTGACGCGATGAGGACGAGCGCCCAGCCGACATCGCCGGTGGTAACCCCTCCTGCTGTCTCGGGGTATAAGGAACTGATGCCGAGGTCGGTGCAGATGAACCCCAGCTCGGGCACTCCCGAGACATGTTGCCCGGTTGGCCACACTTGAAGCACTTCCTTTTGCGCTGCGGGCACACCGGTGGCTGATGGTTACCGCCGCAAATAACGCAACGGGAGGGCCTCCAACTCCTCGACTGCTGTCGGGGGTACCGAGGGGGTTTCTTTGCACTCGGCCGGCTCCCGGTGCCACCCGCCGCCCGCTTCTTGCCTTTATCCCTTGCCTCGGCTGCGGCTTCGCGTTCCTCACGCTCGTGGGCATAGCCTTGCTCCGCCCACAGCGCTCGATCAAAGGCCTCGGCGAAGGTCGGGAGCTTGAGGATTTGCACGGCCCGATAAATCCCCGGCCGAAGCCCACGCACAAACCAATCAGCCCGGTCCCGATCATCACGGACTACATCCGGGACAGTCGATAATGTGGGGAACTCCTGCTCGTACTCTCCCACCGATCGGTCGCCCTGTTTCAACTTGCGGAATTTCTCTTGCAACTTTCGCTTCTCCGTGTCGGGAAAGTAGTTGGCGAACAACGCCCTCTTAAACTCCTCCCAGAGCATAGGCGGGAGGTCAGAAGGTCGATCCCGCTTCGCTCGCTTCCACCACACCTTGGCCGCTTTCTCGAGGCAGTGTGTAGCGAGAGGTACTTTGTCTTTCTCAAGGAATAGATGTCCTCGAAGAGCGTCTCCATTGAGTCGACCCACGCCTCGACTACCGCCGGATCCATCTTCTCCCCATTGAAGATAGGTGGGTTGAACTTCTTGAACAAAACGAGAGCCTCTAACGCGCGCTCCCGCTCTGCCTCTACCGCTGTACTATCGGGATTTGAGGTTCCCGATCCGGCCGGTATCGCCGCCACTGGTACGGCCGCGACCGGCGTCGCCGCCGCTGCCACTCCTCGGCCACCGTCGGCACCACAACGGGAGGCACAGGGGGTTCGACCCCCGCCCGAGTCGCCGTCGTCTGCTGTCGCTCCAACGCCTCCTGGAGTCTTTGGATCTGCTCCCCTTGGCGCTGGACGGACTCCGCCTGCTGCCGCACTACACCAATAAGCGCGGCCATCTGCTCCCGGAGTTCCCCGTCGCCCCCAGCTCCGGGTTGCACGGGAGCCGCACTTGGCTCCTCGGCCATAGACCTCGTTCGCGGTCGACCACGAGGTAACTTCGGTCGTCCACGAGGCGGCATTGCTTCCTAAAACGAAGCAATTCACGTTAGTTACTTAGACAATATACTCGATTATACCCAATCCGGCGAAAGCAATAAGTGTATTTATTCTCCTCCCTAAGCATCATGTCGTCGGCCGCCGATCACAACACAAAAGAAAGAAAACAAATAACAACTTTAAGTTAGTCTCTGACCACATTAGAGACTTATAAGCATTAACCCAATCTCAAGCTTTCGCTATACTTTGTTCAACGTCACTCACGTTTCCTAGATCCTTAAGGTCTTTCCATTCCTAAGGGTCTCTAGGTCCATCCTATACCTTCACCTTTGGCTCTTTTACGCTCTGATACCATCTTATCTGTCACGCCCCGAACCCGATCCTTTTGGCCGGTTCGAGAGTGTGAAACAGACGCCGAACGGACAGAACCTCCCCCGTCCGCCTAAGGCTCAACAACAGGTACAGATAGAGTATAGAAATTGCATAAGCGGAAGCATACACAATGGCTTGCACGAGGGCAAGCAATAGCCAAGAGTGAAAGTAAACAACTACACCTATAGAATCTATTACAACTTTGCATCATTTCATTTTACATCTCATTTCACCCAAAATATAACTTTTGACATTTAAAGTAAATATCCCTTACATCATTCATTAAGTAAGTTCGTCATCGAGGTACAAAAGATGATATAATAAAGGGTATGCAACTAAGGTAAATGAACAACTCGGGCGGTCTCTATCTAGGGCGCGATGCCTTTACCGCGATCGTCCGCCGGCTCGCTGGGTCTCGGCTTTGTGGAAATAGGGGTGTGAGAACTACAACAAAGTTTCCAGTGGGTTCGGCAACCAACCACGCCGACTATCCCACTAGGTCTAATCAGGCATAATAGAATAAAGGAAAGTAAGTAACCAACTAGCAAATGCACTAATATGCCTGAACAATATAAATGATATGCACAATATAATGCTCATGATGAATGCAAGATCATAGTGTCAATACCCAATCTCTTGGCTAACCCGTAGGTTTCGCCCTCAACAAACTCACCAACTCAAAATCCCAATAATCGGGGAGATACCCGCTACAACCCGATGGGACCGTCCTCTGGGGAGATACCCGCTACAACCCAGTGATGTCGACTCCGGAGCACATCGCCCGAGGGGGAGCTACCACAACCTCAAGCAAGGACTAATGTGAGTATGATCAACTACATTCGAGGATTCCAAGTTCAATCCATTCTTAACTTTAAGGAAGACTATGCTACAAATGACTCTTAACACTAAGGTTGAATGTCATAATATTTCGGTCGTTCTTGTTCTTCGCATTCTTTTCTATCACCAATGTCATATACGCTATCAAGTTCTTGTACTCATGCCACACTTGTTTACTAAGTGTTCTATATTCTTGTTCTCACGTCAATGCCACACTTGTTTACTAAGTGTTCTAGACTGCGTCGATGTCACTTGCTAAATCTATGTCAAAGTGTCACTTTTCGTTTACTAACCCTTCTAGTTCTTGTCACAATCATGCATACATCAGGGATCATCATTCACACATTCTTACAACATTTAACATGCATTTTAATTTACATTAGACTATTTAAAAGAACTCACAATTAACCCTATTATGCAAGATGCTCGAAATTCATAAATGCTCAAAAATGACACTTAGACATAGAGAGATTATTCGATGTCCTTGGAATGCACCACCCACTCGAGGGGTAGTAAGAAAAGGTGTGGGTCTCGTGCGCCAAACACGGACGTCGAACTCGTGTCCTACAACCAAATAGTGCCAATTAGGCCTATGTACATGAACTATTTTTCAATATTTTCGAATGCTTAAACGGAGTCGTCCAACACGTTTAGGACACCCCCAATTAGGTTTCTACGGTTCAATTTGTCCCCGAAAAATTCTAGGGCAAAAGCCCAATTTTCAAACCCTAACAATGTCATTTGGCATATCCCCTACCATCGATGCTCATTGCTAAGGCAAAAGATAGCTTGAAATCAACCTAGACAGCTTTCCCTAATACCTCTTACGCCATTTTGAACCATCCCTAAGGTATCTATTTTAGCCTAGTGATCCACCACATGAAGAGGGCTTCATGAAAACCATGATTTCAGTTTCATAGGTCCAAGGTTCTAAATCTAGAAAACAAGCTCAAACCAAAACTTTGGGTTAAATCCAAACCTCCGACTCAAATAAGTGATTAACTCAACCTTTGTCCAAGCCCTAGCAGCTCCCTCTCTTGTTGACGAGCTTCTTGACCTCGCAAAGCTCAAATTCCTTCTCCTAGCTCCTCTCTCACTTCCCTTAGCTCTAGGGTTTGGTTCTATGCGATGAGAAAGAGAGAGATCTTGGTTTGGGATCTCGATTCCTCTTCCACCTTTCCTCGATCCTCTTCCTCTAAAACCTCGAGGGGTTGGGGTGTTAATATGTTGCTACAATTGCAACTAAACCCTCCATTTCTTCTTATTTGCAACAAGTCTCACTGGGCTGTCTGGAGCCTCTTGTACCGGTACACGGGGTCTTGTACCGGTACAAGGCCAATTAGCAAGCCAAACCCGAGAGCTCGGTTCTCGGTTTCGTCGGGCTTGTACCGGTACAAGGTCCCTTGTACCGGTACAGCGCCTGAAGCCCAGCCAAACCCGAGAGCTCGGTTTCTCGGTTTCGTCGGGCTTGTACCGGTACAAGGGGCCTTGTACCGGTACAGCGCCTCGACTGCACAAACCCGAGGCCTGTCTGCACTCTGGTCGCTGGTTGTACCGGTACAGCCATCACCCTTGTACCGGTACAAGACATCCAGAGTGCAGTTTTTGACTTCGATTCGGCTCTACTTCGCGTCGGTCGACGCCTAAACCATTCTAAGTCTTCCTAACTTCTTTTTAGCCCTTCCAAACTCGTCGGCATGCAAGAGGAACTTGTTCATCGCTTTCCTTCGACGCTTTAATCCAATTTGGTCAAAGTTCGAATATCGTTTTCGGATTTTGATACGTTACATTGGTTCTCACCCCACGTTGTTTTGGGGTGTTACAGGTTCGCACGTGAGCGGCGCGGCGGCGCGAGGCGAGGGCGTAGCATCATAGTTAGCGCCCTACCACCGAGACCAGAGATAGCGGTACCCTGAGTCGGTTACTTAGGGATGTAAAGAGTGAAAGAATCAAGTTGTAATAATCATGTTAAATCGGATTGTATTTGGAAGTTAAGTGAAAGCTAATGTAAGAACCTAATGAGATTTGTGAGGTAAAAATATGTGAATGTGAATGCATGTAATAACATAGGATGTGTTATGTTGTTTGATACCTTCCATTATGCAATCTTGATTGAAATGTGTTCCTGGTTGTAACTTTGTACATTATATTGATTTCGTCGCCTTGAATGTACAGGGGAGACTCTATCCGCGGTACAGGGGAAACCCTGTCCGTTCGGCGGTCTGTTGCGGCGCCGCGACCCCGCCAAATAGGCGGGCAGTCGAGGGGCGTGACAGATAAGATGGTATCAGAGCATAAAAGAAACATAAAAAGAATAATAGAAAATGGTTTAGTTGGACCTAGGAGACCTTAGGATAGCAAACCATAGGAGATTAAGGTTCGTAAGAGACGAGGACTTGTGACTATTGGCGAAAGATAAATTGATTGGGTTATGTTGTAAACCTCTAAAACGGATGTTAGAGGTAGATTCAAGGTGTGGTTTATTCTCAACCGAGGGTGTTCTTGTTCGATGCATACAACATGAAACCGCGTAATGAGAATAGACGACCTTGCGTGACTTTCGCCCTATTTGAGCCGGTATTAAGTGTCTTGTGTTCGACCTAGAAGGTCGAGGATTAATAGAGTTGTCGCGTTTTAGGAAGCGATAGCACCGCGTAGGCGATCTTCTTTTAGATCGGCGCGGGATGGGCCAAATGGTGTCCCTGGGCAATTTGAGGCGAGCGGAGACTGGGAACTTCGCGAGTTTTGGCGTCTCTCATGATCTTTGAGAAATTAACGGAATCCTCGTCGTGTTAGATCACTTTTGGTCAAATTGACCAAAGTGCGTCGAGAGAAGTAGTTGGACAAAGTCCAATTGGCATTCCAACAATGTTGGAAGGGTGAGAATTGAGTTCTAAAAGAGTTAGAAGGGTTTTAGCGTTGCTCGGCGTGAATTGGAGTCGAAGTGATGCAAAACCGAAATTCTGGAACATGTGTTACTGGTTTGACACCAGGGGTGTACCGATACAGCGTGGTTGTAACGAAGTGAATTCTCGAGAGCCGAGAGTTGGACTTCGTCCAGGATTGGCTAGTTGTCGAGTGGGTATGTAATATACTGAAACTTCGGTAACCAAGTATCGAACTTTAGTCAGAATGACCAAAGTGCGAGGTTGGTATGCTTCGGTAAGGCCGAGGGCGTCAAAAGGAGTAAAGGTGCGTCATTGGGGATCTTCGAGAGCTAGACATTTGAAAATCTGCAAAGTACAGGTTTTCTGTTCTCGGAGACCGGTCCCTGCGGGGAGAGACCGGTCCCCGAACGCGCAGGTAGCAAGAGGAGAGAAAAATCGGCTAAGTCTCTGGTGGATAGCTCTCGGGAACCGGTCCCTGCGGGGAGAGACCGGTCCCCAAGAGACCGATCCCATCAGGGGAGATCGGTTGCCTCGTGCGTAGGCTGCGCAGATCGCGGGAGAAGCTCTCGGGGACCGGTCCCAGGCAGGAAGAGACCGGTCCCTAAGCATGAAAATTGCCCAGTTTGGGCAGTGCACTGGATAGAAAGTGGGAGGGCCTATTTGCAAATATTGCAACATGTTATATGCCCTATCCCTCTCCCCCACAGCGGTGTGAGCTACGAGAGGGCGTTGAGGAGAATGCAACCTAAGGGTTCGCGGCGAACGCTGGGTGGTCGTAGATACGCGACCCTGGTTGAGGAACCTGCTGCTGACGATGTCGTTGCAGGTATGAGTTATTTATGCAAGCATATGTTTTGCATGATCTGAAGTTGATGCATTGCATGCAATGGTTATGTGGTTAATCACTATTGTCATGCATGAGCATAGTAGAGACCGAGTGGACGGGTAAATATAGATACCCGGGCATGCTCGTGTTGTAAGGGCGCAGTACCTGCCAGTACAGGTATAGAGCCAGCTGGCACTAGCGAAGTGCTAGAAGTAATCTATGGCGAGAAGTGAGACTCGCGTTAGAGATAGAAGTGGCGAAACGACTTTCTGAGGAATATGAATAGTAAATTACGAGAGTTGAGCCATGATGCTTATGAGAAGTGGTCCGAAAATTTCGGATGTCATTCCAGTAGATCGAACAGTGAAAGTAGCATCACTGTTGAGAGAACGGTCGATTAGTGGCCAAGCTTGAGCACGTGGGCCTAGTAGTACCTCAAGGTGAGGTAGGCGGTTGTGCTCGTGCGGCTGGTGTGCATAGGCAAGATTGCCTAATGCTGACTTTGTGTGGAACGTTGTAGAGGCGTAGAGCGCTTGAGTGTAGGTACCCGTAGAGTGCTGATGTGGATTCAACCGAGAGAGTGTATTGGCAGTAGCACTTGAGCATTGCTAGGTGTGAAGCGTGCCATGGATCACTCGTGGGACTAGCGACTCACACTAGGTGCATAGGAGTCGATATTGGTATGTGTGACTCGGTAGAGTATGTCGTGTAGGACGACGACGGCGGGTAGTGCTTGGGGACGACCCGTGCCTGGACTATTTGTGAACTGTGGAGCCTGGGCCCTTTGGGCAGGCGCAGTCAGCTGTGAGTGACAGCGGCCCAGTACCTACGGGTAGGGCAATGTTCTGGTCAGGACGGTAGTCCGAGTTTAGGCCCGGGAGCGTGAATGCCACGTGATAGATTGTGTGACCGATGATACACCGAGTATGGTTGTGACCCAACCCGAGGACTTGACGTGGTTTGGGATCTTAGTTACTCCTGGTTGGAGTGTGTGCGAATTCCCATGTGAGAATTTCGCCCGATGATGATGGGGTCTGCATTTGCCAGCGAGAGACGCTGCGTGTTGAGACAGGTTTAGGCGGTAGGCCTACATAGGATTGGTGGCCTTTGGTCCACCTGTGGAGACAGAAGAGAGCGATTTGGCGGATAGCCTTATCGAGGGGTTTGACTCAAATTCACGAACGAAGCACTCGTGTGAGCTCGTTGCGGAAATAGTTCGATATTGACCGTGGCATATGGTATCAGAAGATGAAGTGCTCTTAGTGAGACCTTGAGCTAGTAGAAAGCCACGTGATGTGGAGACTATGCTCGTAAACGAACTAAAACTTGAGATGTGCTGAAGTGGGCCATCTCGCGTTAAAGTTAAGGGTCAGTGCGAAATTAGAGCACTCGCGATGGAGCGATGCACCGGTGATATTGCTCCTAAGCAATGTCGGTGATCGAATCAGAATGTATTCTCTGAAGGGAAGGTAAGTGCAAAGAAGAATTCTTTGTGTATCGAATGGTGAGTGGTGTTGGAGCGCGTAGAGTCGTCGAGCATCGACTTGCGCTGCCACTATTACTTGCAAGACTCGTGATGCCCTTTTGCATCACACTTTGCAAATGAGTTTAAGATTAAACCCACGTCCTTCAGTATGAGCCGCTTCTGGAAGAACGATTGTGTGAAGCCGCTATGGACTGGGAGAATGAGTTGGTACCCTTAATTGCTTATGGAGCTTGATTGAGGCGTGGTTTGAATTTCGCGGACGAAATTATTTTAAGGGGCGGAGAATGTAACATACTAGATTTTGGTATAAAGATAAAAATAAATAAAAATAGTGTGAGAAACTATTTTTATTAGATTTGTAGAAGTAAAACATAAGTCAAAAGTGACTTGTGCTGAAATCAGAATGAAAACAGAAAATTTAGAATTTTCTGTTGGAAACGGGACAGATAAATTAGCAGAAAATGCACAGTCTCAGAAAATTATGAAAATTGGAGAATAAGTCAGAATATTTTTATGAGGCTAGATTTAAAGTTTCATATTTTTCTGACACCCGTAGAGTGAGAAATAAAATCCGACAGCTATCAGATAAAGATTACAGTTCGGTACAATTTTCGGTGACCAAATCGGGTCGAAACTGAAAACTTAAAATATATTCTTACTCAGTACGTAAAACTGAATATGACTGTCAAGTTTGAGCTCAAACGGACATTCAGGGAGCTCCGGCGAAAGTTATAAGATTTCAAGCTGCCTAGAGTGAATAGTGTTTGAGGGGTATTATATAGAAGCTGATGCTTCTTCTCCCTCAACCGTGCGCCACACACACACCCGCACGCCACACATGCACACACGCTTGGAGAGGGAAAGAGAGAACCCACCCATTTTCTCTCTAAATCTCTCCCAAAATTGAAGGTTTTGGTGGAGAAGCAAGCTTGAAAGTTGATCTTCATCTTCTTCGTCTTCTTTCTCTCCATTGGAGCTAGCTTTGAAGGTAAGCTTCAAACTCTTTAATGGCATTTCTCTCTAGTTTGATTTTTAAGCTCTAAGAATGGGTTTAGAGGTATTCTAGCATGCTAATAAGAGGTTTGATGCTTGAAATCGAGGCTCTAATGGCGAATTTTTATCTAGTTGAAATTTAGGGCTCAAAAATGCTAGTTTTGTAAATATGAGGGTTTGATCTCATTTGACCCTCTGTAAACCTAATTGCTAGGTAAACGAACGCGTTGGCGAAGTCGGTTCGGCGATTCGTCGAGCCGTTGCGAAGTTATTAAAGAAACGGACGTTTAGGCTTCGTTTTCGCCTGGAGGGCCGAGGCGACATCGTAAACCCATGAAAACGGATTTGAAGTATCGGGCACATAACGGATAAGACCTTTAATTTTTTTTTCTTGGGGATCGCTGAATTCGTGAGGCCCTGTCTCGGATGGTCCGCGAGAGATCGGGCCAAACGGGTGCGGTGCCGCGGCGAGGCCGATTGCAGTGGCGACAAGCAATCGGAATGCGAAATGAAGTGTGGCGTTTGTGCTTACCGAAGCGATTAGGTCGCCTGTATATGATCTAAGAGAAATGAGCATTTCATATTGATTGCATGTTGACAAAATATAATGTTGAAATGCTAAAGCGAAGCATATTCGACATATATAAGAATGTGAAAAAGAAGTATGTTAACATATCTATAGAATGCTTAGATAAATTGCATGTTGAATTAATGATTAGAGAGTGCATAAGATAAGGGCATATGAATGTTAACATTATAAGAAATATGCTTTAAAGAAATGCCATAATGGACATGTATGTAGAGCATGCTGTGGGATACTCCCTAGAGTAATTGTATGATAAGATGTAGAATAATGAATGCAAGTATGTGGTTAATGTTAGAAATGGAAATGTGCATATGGATAATCTGATATACAATAGATCTGGTGGCACAAATCTAGAGTCATGGACATGGTTAAAACATGGAAGCTAATGAACTATGTCTTGAACATAGGTTGAACAAGTTATAGTGTGAACCTAGTGTCGATGAACTAGTAACACTGTGCGCATTTGAAGCATATTATATTTGTACCCATTTCATAGTACTGATAGGGCTAAAACATGTGAACTTGGTTGCTTTCAATGACATGTTTCTACGAAGTGAACAGTAGAGAAAGGTAGAACCATACATGAAAATGTATCGTTGGAGGACCCTATTATTGTGTTGAATTGTTGAGAGTTTGGACGGTTGGAACATTTAGTAAACAGTGTGGACATGGACAATAGAGACATTAATTGGCAATACGACGAACATAGTTGCTTAAACATAGTTTAACAAGAGTGGATTGAGACCAAGAATGACCTAGAGAGCGCGCCGCAACATAAATATGTAGAAAGCCTATCATGATTGTGGCCATTTGTGGCATTTGATGGCTTTTGGGCTATACATTCCTAAATTGGGAATGGATCATACTCACATTGGTCTTGGCTTGAGGTGAGGTCGCGTCGCTCCTCAAGCGAGTGTTTTTCCAGAAATCGACACCGCATGGAGCGAGGTTGTAATACACTGAACTTTTGCAAATTCGCGAAGTATCGAGTGTCGCTGCGCACACTCGCGCTCGCTCGCTCGCGCACTCTCACCATGTTCTTAAAGGTTAGGCAACAAGTGTCTTGGACAAGTTTGAGAGTGATTGGAATGCAGCAAAATATTAAGGAAATGCTATTGTACCTCCGAGAACTTTCAGCATTTTCTGCTTGGCTGTACCGGTAAGCATTACTTGTCGGCTACAAGCTGGCAGATTCAGTGCATAGCAGGTGCCAAAATTGGTCATTTCACATCTTGTGCTACCTATTTCGATGCCCAGCCACGACTTCTTGGAGCTTCTGGACGTGTGCCTTTAGAGCCCAGAGAAGCAACTTGATCATTTTTCTCTCTCTCTCTCTAGGGTTTTTCTCTCCTAACAAAGAATTCCCCCACGATTTCGTCGTTTCGTCGTCGCGGCGCGTTGCTTCGCTTGGTTGCAGGCGTATCCGCAGCCGCCTTGTGCACTTGCAAAAGAGCGTTTTTGGACAAGGCATTTTCGGCAGCCCTGGACAGTGGGGTGCTGGTTGAAGCTTGAAAGGTAAACGACTCGGGATTTTCATCCTTTATCAACGTTCTAGTACGTCGTTTACGTTTGCGTTTGAGTTATTGCTTCTCAGTTGCTTTTAACCTGAGATTTCCAGCAATAAAGTTGGAATTAATTAAGCTGTGAATTACCTCCCTTAGACCAGGGTTCAGCTAACTTTAAAGCTAATGGTAGATATTAGCCATTTATGAAGCTATTTTGGAACGAAATCTATTGTTTGAGCGAACTAATGCAAATTGGGGATTTTCCTTCGCAGCAGGTCTTCGAGCTTCGTTGAGCTGAATTGTACCCTTAGAAGCTGGTTGGGAAGCTGCTCTAACCTAGGGTAAGCTAGAACTTCAGTTAGAAAACTGAAATCGCAAGTTTCCGGCTATATTTATTAATAGTCAATGATTTTGACGCCGTTTTGATATTTTCGCAGCGAGAAGGTATTTGACCCTTGGATCGCCTTCGTTTGGCATTGGAGCGGCCTTCCGGAAGCTTAACGTGAGGTAATGAACTAAACCAAAACATGGAATTGATGGATTGAGCTTCCACTTTGTATCATTAGGAATTTTCCGAAATTGGAATTGTAAGTAATCGGCTCGGTGCGGTTTTGTTACCTTGTTTTCAGCAGGTTTGGGACTTTGTTGAGCTGATTCTTGAGACGTCTTGGACTGCTTTGAGCATAGTACGAGGTGGGTCGGACCTAACCAGAGCAAGTGAAGCTCCTCTATGTTCTATATGTCACTATAGAGAATCGATATACTTGTGTGTTATTGTCACTATGTAGTTACTAAAGGATTGGGGACATCCGTGTGATTAAGCTTAGCATAATGGAAATAGAATCTCTATGAAGTAGAGAGCACTCGTGCATAAGTGTCTTTATGCTTATATTTATGTTTATATTTAGTTAAGTTAACTAATGGACATAATGATGATGATTTTGGAAAGTAGAGAACCATGACATGCTTTATGCCTCCATGATAGTGGAAAGATTCTAATGCTATATGTAAATTAGCATTACCCCTGTATACTTACTAAACTAGTGGATTCTAGTTGTTGTTAATATTTGTTATACTGAAATGTCGATCAAAGGATCGAGAACGAGAATATTGTGAACTAAAACATGATAATTGAGACATGTTGGACTGTGGACCTTGCTTGCTTGCCATCGTGCTCATTCGCACACGCTTGTGAGGGTAGCTCCCTACAAGCCGGCACTCCGGAGTTGGCCTACACGACAGTTGCTCGCCCGTGCGGGATGGTGCCGAAGTGGATTGCCGTGGGGAGTGTATACTACCACGGGGCCATTAGGCGCGGCGCAAGCTGGACTACCTGAGTAGATCCTGTGAATGAAAGGAAAGTGCTAAAGGAAATTGGACAGTATGAATAATTACCAGTTACAGTGTACAGTAGTTACTTACACACTTATGCTACGTTTATGCTTATAGTAGTAGCCATGCTTCTATCATTCAGTTGATTCATTACTGTTGATGCTATGATCACATGTTGTTTACATGTTCATTATTTGTTTAACATTGGCTTATGAATTGTTAGCATTGAAAATATATCATGCAAATTACTGCTTTTATTTTCATTCTGTACATCTTCGAGCCTAGTGGTGTAATTCGCCGAGGCTGGCGGCTTACCCACTGGGAACTATTGTTAATAGTTCTCACGCCCTTTTGGTGGTTGTTTTTACAGAGCCTGTTACAGGAGAGGCTAGGGATCGTGGCAAGGGAGTCGCGCCTAGCTAGGGACTACTAGGAGCGTGCTAGTCGATCACCTTGCTACTCGGGCTACGGCCGAGGGTGATGTCCATATATATATAGAGAGACCACCATTGTATCTATTCTTTTTGTACACCCGTGATGTATATTTACTTTCGGGGTTGAGATTATAGTAGTGTTACTTCTCCTTTTTGCTGAGTTCATGGTTTGTATACACTTTGGATTTTGACTCGGATTGGATACTCGTTGTATATCGACTTGTACTTTGCTCTGATATCAGGATAGGACTCTCTTGTTTTACTTCCTATCGACTTGCTTCTCGTAGACGCCTTATATACTGCAGGTGTATGGCGGGTCTGTGCACGTGCCGGATATGCTTCCGCTGGTACCCGGGCGTGACAGAGGTCCCTGAAGACGGTCCCTAGGGGTGGTTCGGGGCCCCCTGCTTTGATGGGATTTTGGGTTGTGAGTTCAAGGGGAACTGGGTGAACCTCGATGCAATTGGGTAAAAGCCAAGTGAATATACATTAAGCGTTATGAGCTATAGATTGAGTATCCCTGTCGAGTGGATTTGGGGCTGAGGTGTATGTGAGACGTCCATTACCTCGAGCTTGGATTTATACGATATTCTGCAGATGATTGACTCGAGACCGAGTCGGATGGTTAGCTTGGCTAGGGTAGAGGAAAACCTTAGAAGCAAATAACTAACGATGTAAAGTGACAAGATGTATAAATTATGGAAAAGCTATGGATAGCATAATAGAAAGTTAAATCATTTATTCTACTTGTATAGTTGCATGATTCGCATATAGCATGGCATTATTGCTCGTGAGGCAATGCATGGTTTTATTAGTTGCATAATAAAGATATATATTTATCTGTTTATTGAACTAACTTGTAGTTGCCTCCCTTGGACCTATTGGTCGAGCTTTTCTCTTGGGTGGCCGTACCCACTGGGAACCATGGAGTTGGTTCTCACCCCACATTGTTTTGGGGTGTTACAGGTTCGCACGTGAGCGGCGCGGCAGCGCGAGGCGAGGGCGTAGCATCATAGTTAGCTCCCTACCACCGAGACCAGAGATAGCGGTACCCTGAGTCAGTTACTTAGGGATGTAAAGAGTGAAAGAATCAAGTTGTAATAATCATGTTAAATCGGATTGTATTTGGAAGTTAAGTGAAAGCTAATGTAAGAACCTAATGAGATTTGTGATGTAAAAATATGTGAATGTGAATGCATGTAATAACATAGGATGTGTTATGTTGTTTGATACCTTCCATTATGCAATCTTGATTGAAATGTGTTCCTGGTTGGAACTTTGTACATTGTATTGATTGCGACGCCTTGAATGTACAGGGGAGACTCTGTCCGTGGTACAGGGAAAACCCTATCCGTTCGTCGGTCTGTTGCAGCGCCGCGACCCGGCTAAATAGGCGGGCGGTCGCTGGGCGTGACAGATTGGGCACACGGCTTGACTTTAGCACGGCATTTCATCCTCAAAGTGATGGTCAATCGAAAAGGACGATACAAATACTTGAGGATATGTATCAACCGTGTGTACTTGACTACAAGGGCGGTTGGCATGATCATTTACCAATGGCAGAGTTCGCGTACGATAACAGTTGCCAAGAAAGTATCGCGATGGCGCCATTCGAGGCCTTTTATGGAAGGAAATGTCGCTCTCCTATGCATTGGAGCGAGGTGGGAGAGAGAGTGGCTCTTGGCCACGATGTAGTGCGTGAGGCGGAGGAGAAAGTTCACCTCACCCGCCAACGACTTGTTACGGCGGAATCTCGGCAAAAGAGCTATGCCGACAAGCGAAGAAAGGATATCGAGTTTGCGGTTGGTGACCACGTATTCTTAAAGATATCGCCAGTGCGAGGAATAAAACGATTTGGAATCCGTGGGAAGTTAAGTCTCCGGTACCTTGGACCGTTCGAAATACTAGAACGCATTGGCACGGTGGCCTACAAGATAGCATTACCACCGAAGCTTGCGGGAGTGCACGATGTGTTTCATGTATCGAATCTCCGCAAATATGTTAATGATCCCGAGCATGTCCTCTCGTTTGAACCGTCTAAGATTCAAGAGGATATGACTTATGAGTAGTTCCCGGCATACATCATCGATTGAGAAGTAAGAAAACTACGGAACCGCGAGATTTCGTATGTTAAAGTCCATTGGTGCAACCACGATGATCGGGAAGCCACTTGGGAGCTCGAGAGCGTGATGCGGGAGCATTATCCCCATCTCATTAAAAATCTGGATTGAGGTATGAACCTAGAACTTAATTAAGTTAGTTTTGCGGACGAAACTAATTTTAAGGGGTGGAGAATGTAACGTACCGAAACTCGGTAGAGAAACTCGAACTTTGCCCAAATTGGCTAAAGTGTGAGAAAGAAATAGTTGGATAAGTTCCACTTAGCATTCCAACAATGTTGGAAGGGTTAAGAGTGAATTCCAAATAGGTTAGGAAGGTTTTAGCATTGCTCGACGCAAAGAGAAGCCGAAAAGATGCAAAAACTGCAGTCTGGGCAAAGTGTACCGGTACAACATCGATGTTGTACCGGTACAACAGTGCTGCCCGAGAGGAAGTTGCTCTCAGGTTGGAGAAAAATGATCGTGTTACCGGTGACACCCCTGGTGTGTACCGGTACACTTTGGCAAATCCCAAACAGCAGCTCTCAGGTTGGCCTCTGCGCAATCGTGTTACCGGTGACACCCTAGCTGTACCAGTACACAATGGACCTGACAGCAAGATTAAGTCTGCAGCAAATTAGAGAAAAAGGAGGGTTTTATTGCAATTGTTACAATATAATAAAACCCCAACACACCCTCCCCTCTCTCTTTCACAGCCAATACACCCACTCCCTCTTATTTTCCTCTTTCTCTCTCTAGAAACCTCTCTAAAGAGCAAGGAGAAGGTGGAGTAGAAGGCTTTGGAGGAGATTTTTCGTGGGTTAAAAGGCTTTGAAACTCTCCTACAAGGTGGACATAGGAGAGCTTGGGGCTAAGGTGAGTCATTGTGCAAGAATAGCTTTAGGGTTTGGTTTTATACCCTAGAAAACTAGGTTTTGATCTTCTCTCATGTATAGGAACTTAGTAGGAACTTAGAACACATGGAAACCCTAGTTTCCTCCATGTGCTCTAATGGTAGATTTCTAGGGTTTGCTTTATATGCCCTAGAAATGATTTAGATGGTTCTAGATAGGCTTCTAGACGTTGGACAAACTTTCTTTTGCTTATTCTAGAGATCAAAACCTAGGTTGGAGCAAATGGCAACATTAGGGCACCAAATTTGGGACTTTTGCCTTAGGGTGTTTATAAGGCAAATTGACCTTATAGAAACCTAATTACAGGTTTACCGACGCAATGAAAAACTCAGTTCGACGAAACGAAAAAGTTTAGATAAAGATATTGTATAAAAAACCTAATTTGGCTTCGTGTTGCCGCAGGCGAGCGAGTAGGCACCCAAAAATTTCAAGAATTAAACCATAGCATCCCTACAACCATCCAAGGTGGGTGGTGTATTCTGAAGACCTCGAAATTTTCTTTATGTCTAAAGTGTCATATTTGAGCATATGTATGTATTGAGCATATTGCATATTAGGGTTACTTGTGAGCTTCTCATTGCATGCTGTGAGTTCAAATGCATGTGAAGTACTAGTAAGAAAGTGAGAATTTATAAACTCTATGTATGCATGATAAATGACAAAAACTTAGTGGACTTAGAAAACAAATGTGACATGTGGACATGAATGTAGAGAGTGGCATTGTTGAGTCAAGAATGCTAGAATTGAACACTTAGAGGACATGTGTGGCATGTGTGTGTGAGTACAAAGTAGTGTATATGACACTAGCGAAAGTAAAGAATGCAAGTAAAGGAGTGATTGTGACATTATGATATAGTAACCTTAGAGTTAAGGGTCATATGTATATTGTTTCCTTATAGTTAATGAATGAATTGAACTTGACATCCTTATAGTTAAGGATTGGATCATACTCACCTGTAAGTCCTTGCTCGAGGGCGGTAGCTTCCCCTCGGGCGATGTGCTCCGGAGTTATCATCACTGGAAAGTGAAATCCCCAGAGGATGGTCCCATCGGGCGTAGTAGTCTCCCCGATACTTGGGATTTGAGTTGGTGAGTCTATTGAGGTCGAAACCCACGGGCTAGCTTAGAGATTGAGAATCGAAAATGTGACCTTGCATTCATCATGAGTATTCTATCGAGCATCGCATTCTTTATTGTTCAGGCATATTAGCTTCATTTGTTTAGTTGGTTACTACCTGTTTGTTCTTCTATTATGCCTGATTTAGACCTAGTGGGAAAGTCGGCGTGGTTGGTTGCCGAACCCACTGAAAACTTTGTTGTAGTTCTCACACCCCACTTTCCACAGAGCCGGGACCAAGCGAACCGGTAGACGACCGTGGTAAGGGCATCGCGCTGTAGATAGAGACCACCCGAGATGGTTTCATATTTTATAGTTATATTTTCTTTAGTATCATCTTTTGTATTTGATGATTCTAGATGTTTAAGAGAATGATGTAAAAGATGTTTATTTTCAACGTCAAAGGTTGTATTTTGGAGAATGAGATGTAAAAAGATATGATGAAAAAGAATGTAAAAGGACTTGATTAAAGTAATATGCATGTATATGATTTAAAGTTAATTATAGTACTTGTATGTTGAGTAGTTAGATCTTTCATTTTGGCTAGCTATTATGTTTGCTTCCGCATGTGCAAATTTTATACCCTATTTGGACTTGTTGTTGAGCCTTGGGCGGACAGGAGAGGTGCTGTCCGTTCGACGTCTATTCGACGGGTCCGAACCGGCCAAATAGGACCAAGTTCGAGGTGTGACACATATGGAACTCTAGCTAATCCGATTTGGTTTGACTAGATCTAGACCATTATAAATTGGTTGCATGGTCCGAATTGGTTTATCTAGATGATTTATATATTATATGAGAAGCTTGTATAATTGCTAGGTGAAACGTGCAATCAAAATATATTTGGATATTATATTCGATCTTCAAGTATTTTTTTTTCTTGGATAAGATAAAGCACGTGGTAGATGAGATATACCATCATATCAAATTATGGATACAAAATCTTTCAAGTAGTAAATATCAAACTCCTTTCTTAGAATTATACTATAAAATTCTTATACCAAATAAGTTATTCCGATATCCAAACAAGACGCAAACGTACAAATTGTTAGGCGTATGCCCTAGAAGCCAACCAGGCCGACACCTGTATTCTTTTTAGGACATAAATTTGTATTTGACTTTAAAATCTTATGAATAAATTTGGGTCCTTAATTCCATTCATATTGTGTATGTGTCCATGAATCGTCCAAGAAATTAATAAGATGATGACATATATTTTCAAGAGTTGAGAATTTGAGACATGTGTCATTAGTGGTTAATTCCTAAATGCTCCCGATCAATGGATCATCACGGGGATGGTGATTGATCCGGTGAGATTGGTGCATAGGTCGCTTCCCTTTTTGGTAGACGGGTTTCGAGTCGACAGTGTGGGACACTAAAGTGAATATGCAGGTGGTTGTTAGAGAACAAGGATACCGAGCGTGACCAACACGAGAAGTTACTTGGATGTCTACTCACTCGTCAGTGACTTACTCAATGTTGCAGTAGTGTGACTGGTCCTTTGACCTGCGGTGCCTCCAGTATTCATAATGAGGTTACTGTAGTTTGACTGTACATACACTTGATCCCTAGCCATTTGGGTCCTTGCGGTGCATGTTGGCTGCAGTAGGTTCATTGTAGGAATAGGGTGCGCACTTAGAAGGAATCTATCTCCCTTGGTAGATAGGGGTGTTAGTCCTATGTGATTTATGAGACCGAGTTTAGAAGACCTTGGCCAGTGCAGAGTTAATAGCGAAAAATGGTTTCTGATATTAGAAACTCGAATCGAATAAATTTAACATATGACAGACGATGGGGTTTGACGAGTTATTCCATAACCTCCGTCTAGTCGGGACTCATGATAGAAGGATTGTATCACACGGTAACTGCACCAAAGGGTTCTGTATTCCATTCTACTGGAATGCCATTACATGCTACTAGGCGTCACTGGTGGATTGTGAGACTCATGAGAATTATCTAGATGATCGACAATTCTTATTGGGCTGAGTTGGAATTATTCCGATCCACTGAAAGGAGTTTTAGTGATATTGTTGATAATGATCAAAATATATCTCACTACCAGATAGAATAGAACCTATGGGGTCACACACATAAGAGGTTGTGATTGATCGGATAGCTAGATCACAATTATTGAATCGCCGGAGGACCTAATTGTCAATATGTTGATACTTGGACTAATTTGTAATTATTACAAATTAGTGGTATTAAAGTGTAAATGTTACAAGATAGAACTTAATAATAGTTAGTCAATTATAAGAGGACTTATGTGCAAATGTTGCATTATTAATTTGATATGATCAAATTAATATAAAGTTCAAGTCGAATCAAATTAGGATTTAATCGATCTAACCAATTAAGGAAAGGATAAATTTAAATTTAGATTTGTACTTATCCTTAATGGTTATTATATTATTAAAAAAAGGATTATATTCCTCCATATAATAATACGGGAGTTTTTAAAAAACCCTACTTGTCATCTTTCCTCTCTTCTCTCTTCCATATTCTAGCAAAAAGACATCCTTTGTAAGGGAGCTAGCACCCCGGTGAGGATATCGATCAAATCAAGAATCTCGTGTGGATACCTATAGAGGCCGGACGTGTGTTCGGCTTCAAGAGAACCTGATTCCACGATCATCAAGTTGAGGTGAAAATCTATCTGCGAAAAAGGTAAAGATTCGATCTTACTTTTCTCCTTTAATCTTAAAGAATATGAGGGATCCTAATTGCGTGGTTTTTGAGATTAGATCTCGAGAGTTTTCAAAATCAAGTTTGTTTGATTTCTTTTTCTGCTGCGTTTTTACCGTACGCAATTTTCTAACACAAATTTCTCAAGTAAATCATAAAAATACACCAAACAAGATTTTCGTGCATCCAAATAGGACCGAAGAGTGTAACTTTTTACTCAAATCGGTTAAAAGTTTAACCCATGTTTGGTGACTATACAATTCGAATTTAAGGTAAGATGTTTGGTCATCAAAACTCGCCCAGGTTGGAATCGAAAAACTTTGATTGAGTAGTAATATTTGGCTCGAATTCTGTGTAGACTAGTACCATACGTAGTGCGCACGCGCTATTATTTGATATCTTGTTGAACTATATAGCACTATAATATGAGATCAATCCTACCTAAATCGTTGTGCGCCCGATTCGATCAATTGTCACTTCTACTAGAAAATTATGTTATAAGGAAAAAATTCCATCAATCGTCAATAATTTTATGATAATTTTTCATTTCATCTGTCGAATTTTAACTCTCTTGCTAGAGATATTAAATTTAATGTTTGTCCATTGGATTGCCTTTTTAGGCCCCGTTTGGTATTGCGGTAGGAAGCCCAAAACTCTTTTTTTTAAGTGCTTGGGCTAAGTATCCCATTTGGTATTCCAAATAATATCCCACTTTATCCAACCGCTACCGCAAATATACCCCTAAAATGCGGTACGTACGAAGCATCCCACTCGATGCTTTCTCCAAATTGGAGTTTGGGATTTGTGCGTTCCGCACAAATAAAATAATTGATAGACCAAATTACCCCTAAATTTAATCAAAATTTACGAGCTATTTAAAACCCTTATTTTTTCCTAAATAGATGAGAAACCCTATTTTCTCTTCCATTGGATGTCTTTCTCTAGCCAACTCCCAGTAATTAGGAGAGGAAAAATTCTTTGGTTCGTTTTTCGAAAGGTGGATATCATATTCTCTGCCGTCTTTAAATTCTTTAGCATGTTTGTTTTTTTTTTTCAGTTTTTTGAGAGAAACATGTTTTTTAAATTGTTAAATTTCTTCAAAGTTTATTGTATTAAAAAGAACTTGTGCCCAAAATTTTTTCTTTTTTTGTTGACATTTGATGGTATTTTGCCTAATCAGATTTGTTAAATACAATTATTTTAGTTTAATTTTTACCTTTTTGTACTGTAGGCGATACTTTTGGGGGTATATAATGTCTAAAAGTAAGGATATTGAGAGCATTGAATCTCGCACAAAAGCAACATGGGAAAAAAAATATTATTCATATATTTTGTGACCTCTGTTTAAAAGAAATTGAAGTAGGTAATCGACCAGGAACTCACTTTAATAAGAATGGTTGGAATAACATAGTTAACAATTTTAAAAAAGAAACAAATAGATATTACGATAGACATCAGTTATAGAATAAGTGGGATCAACTAAAGAAGGAATGGAAGCAATGGAAGCAATTGTTAAAAAATGAAACTGGAATTGGATGGGATTCATGGAGGAGAATCGTTGATGCAGCAGATGAGTGGTGGCGGGATAAGCTAAAGGTATATATTTCACATATAATACATAACATCTGTATATTTTATTATTCTTCATATTTAACAATCAAGTTGTATTTAGGTTTAATAATATATTGTTCATTAAAACATGTAGGTTTATCCAGAAGCTGCCAAATTTAAGTTACAAGGAATCGAACTTGATCTTGAAGAGAAATTAGACCGGATGTTTTTGAATACTGTAGCAATGGGAGATGATGAATGGGCACCATCATCAGGAGTTATTCCTAATAATCAAGTGGATACATTGAAGGATAAGACAATATCAGAGGTTGTGGGAGTTGATGATTCTGATGAGGAACCTTACATGCCAACAGCATTAGATGACACATTAGGTGATGCAGAATTTCATAGTAATGAGCCAACAAGAAAGCCCATTATACTTCGAAGGTCTAAGAGAGTAGTTGATGCATCAGCCTCAAATGTTTCAAGAAAAAAGCAAACAAAGGCAGTGGGAGCTGCTAAACTGTCAACTTAGATCGATCGTTTATGCGATGTGATTGAAAGTAGGAACTCAATGTTGAAAGAAAAATCAGTATCGGAATCTGCAATCACCGAGGCAATTCGTCCTTTGGACACCATTCAAGAGATTCCTAGAAATAGCTCACTTTATTACTTTGCTACTACATTGCTAATGAATAAGGATAAAAGGGAAATGTTCATGGTACTTGAAGCAGACTCAAAAGAGTGGTGGCTCAGGATGGAAGAAGCGGCGAACAAAAAATAGGATAGTTTATTGCCTTTAGGATTATTTATGAATAATTTTTCTCTTTAGCAATATCATTTGATACTATTTTGATGTTTTGTTAGCACATCAATAAATAGCAAAAACAATGATGAATTTTTTGTATTCGTATTTTAATATACAAAAATTTTTCATTAAACTTATATTTCATTTGTGGTCGATTTGTGTTATTGTAATGTAGAATGCATATGAATAGGTTCTGAGAGTATAAGGCATATTAATATGAATTTGGTTGTATAGTTATAAAAGCATTTTATAAATTTCATGATGTAGGTAATGGTCCTAATGGATTGTTATGTTACTCACAGTTCTTCAAATAATGAAAATGAATACACTGACAATGAAAGTCATTGTGAAGCAATATTGGAGGACGATATTGACTATGACAACTTCGTATTTGTACGAAGTTGTTTAATATCTATGTATTACCAAAAGTACATATGCAAAACTCCGTGTATGACTTCAAAACAAACAGGAGAAGTTTGGGTGCGAGATGTATTATACGGACATAGGGATCGATGCATGATAAACTTTAGAATGCCAAAGGAAGTCTTCGTTAGTCTATTACATGATTTGCTAACCAAATATGGTTTGAAAGGATCAAGAAATATTTCGACAATAGAAATTCTAGCAATGTTTTTATACATATTGGGACATGGAGCATCAAAGAGAGTTATACGTGAGCGTTTTCAAAGATCAGGCGAGACAATCAGTAGGTGTTTTACGTACATCCTTTCTTGTGTTTCACGTATGGCCTGCGACATAATTACGCCACTTGATTCACAATTCAACAACATTCCAGAACCAATAAGAAAAGATCAAAGATATATGCCTCATTTCAAGGTAAAGTAGAGCAATATTACCATTTTTTTGTTGATAAATTTATTTTTTTGACTTTGCCTTGAATAAACATTGTTGAGATTTTCATATGTATTTCATTCTTAAGAAATGAATACTTGTAGGATTGCATAGGTGCGATCGATGGAACTCAAGTGCAAGCTCGTTTACCTCCCAAAAAACAAGTACCTTACATTGGAAGGTCAGGTAAACCGATACAAATGTTATGGCAGTGTGCGATTTTAACATGTGCTTTACATTTGTGTACGCTGGTTGGGAAGGTACCACACATGATACTAGGATTTTTTTGAGGGCACTAAGAACTCCAGAATTGAAGTTCCCTCTTCCTCCACTTGGTATTCATTTTGATTAAGTTTACTATTTTAAATAATCCTTTCTTTTTTTTCTATTAAAAGAATTATAATGTTTTTAATACATGCTTATCAGGAAAGTACTATCTTGTTGATGCGGGATATCCTCAAATTAGAGGATTCTTACGACCGTATAAGAATCAAAGATATCATCTTCCAGATTTTCGTCGAGGTGGGCAACCATTAGGTTTACAAGAGGTATTCAATCGTACGCACTCATCATTACGTAGTGTGAGACCCCAGATAGTCCTATATATGAGATATAATAGGGCTAAACTCTTAACCCGGCTTAAGCATTTTGGGTGGTGGCAAGGCCCAAGAGGTTAAGAGAGTTAAGCGTGCTAGGACGGGAGTAGTCCTAGGATGGGTGACCCCCTGGGAAGTCGGGGCGTCACACGTAGTGTGATCGAGAGAACTTTTGGAATTTGGAAGAAGAAGTGGAATATATTACGAGATATGCCTAGTTATCCATTCAACAAGCAAGTACTGATAGTAGTTGCAACAATGGCAATACATAATTATATACGAAGGCATTGCTCACGGAATGATAAAGATTTTAAGGAATATGATGAAAATCCAGATTATGTGCCTGAAGTGGAAAGAGATGATGATAGGGACAATGATGACGATGGTGAGGATTGTATCTGACGACGGGGTTAATGAAATGACCCAATTGAGGGATAATATTGCAGCTAGTTTAAGGAATAGATGATCATTCAGCTTTACTATGTTCTTAATTTGAAAACGCATATTTACAGATTAATTATTTTTAACTTTATGAAAAACCTCATTAGTATGTTGGATTTGGTATTTCGAAAGAAATTTAATTAGTGCTTGTTTTTTTCTTTAACTTTAATTTTCGGAGTTCGCTTTCAATTTGTATGTCATGGTGTTCATGTAAATCTGCCACTTTTATGGATACTAGTTATAGTGCACGTGCAATGCATGTAACATTTAATTAAATTAAATTTATATTTATATTTTAAATTTAAATAATTATTGGTGGTATAAATTTATTTATCAGTTAAATTTTTTCTAACATTAATTTTTTTTAATGTGTATCCAAATTTTAAAAATTTGAAGTAATTCTAAATTTTAAATTAATAAATTCAGATTTAAATTTATGAATAAAACTTAAATTTTGAAATTAATTTTGAATCCATAATTTCAATATAAATAATTATTAAAGACATTAATTTATTTATCATCCCATCTATTTTTCAAAATTGATATATTTTCAAGTTAATTAATTATTTTCAATTTGAAATACTGTTTACACACCCAAAATATTGAAATTTTAATTAATTTCAAATTTTAAATTAAAATATTAATTCACATTTGAAATTATGAACCAAATTTAAAATTTAAAGTTGATTTAATAAGCTTATTTAAATCATTTTATTTTTCAAACCTTTTTTTTTAATTAGCTAATTGAGAGATAGTAGATACAAAATATTTTCAATGTTTGTTGCATAGAGATTTTCGTTTTTTTGATAAGTATGGAATATTATTTTATGGGGCGCTTGTGAAAAATATTCTACAGCAAATATCCTTCAGTTGACAAAAATTTGGATAAGTATAAATTTCTTTCTATTCTCGCAAATGAAATGCAATATTTTTTCCGACTAAAAAAAGGTTTGTCTGTGTCAACAATTATTTTAATAATTATCTCAAATCAATATCAATTTGTGAATCATATTTATCTACAAATTTAAAATTTTAAATTGTAAATTTATATGTTATATTTTATTGAAAAAATATCTCATATTTCAAATATTAATAGGTAAAATTGAGATAATTTTTATATATTCACCTTTTAAAATATATGATTAAATATTATATATGCGGAAGGTATTATGTGATTGGATATTATATAGGGGGTGGATATTATGTGTGAGAAATAAAATATTTAGAAATGCGAATATTATTTGTTATAAAATATGATATTATGTGAGCAGCGGTTATTAGAAGATATGTCATGTATATAAAAAGTGAAATTTGATACGTACTATTTGAGGGCAATTTAGGTAAAAAAAGTGACAGATACTTAATTCGTCAGTCATTGGATTAGGTCTAATGACTAAGAATTAATATATTTTATGATAATTTAAAAATAAAATAAAAATTGTATGACTGTGATTTATTCCATTAAAGTTGAATGAATGACATTATTAGTATGTGATTGAAATTATATTAATAGGGACCGGCATTTTTGGAAAGAGAAAAAAATTCAAAGCTCACGCTTTTATAAGTAGTATAGATATAGATAGTTGAGCATGATGAGTAAAACATATTTTATTCACAGGATGAAAGTTGTTCATATATGCTGGTAGTACATGAGTACCATGCTTATGAAATTAATAGATAAATATATAAGAAAGTCGTATCTATTCTTTTGATTTTATATTTATTAAATTGTCTGATTTTAGTAAATTAGATTAAAAATTATAGTAAATTTATTAAAAGTTTCATCATATTTAGCAGGTTTAATTTATTTATTTTAGCAAAAATTAAAATATTTAATGAATAAAAGTTAATAGTAAATTAAATTAATTAAAATAAAATAAAATAAAATTATAAAAAATATTAATTTTCAAAAGAAAGCATAGTTGAAGGACCTATTTTCTAATGAAATATAGTTGAGGGTGTTTAAATACATATTTACCAAACTAATTTACCGATATAACTTTCGAATCAAAAGTCCTGATTAGTCATTTTACATTATAACAGTGTTTTGAATACTAATTTACCAAACGCATAGAATGAAAAAACTATCACGCTACCATAGTCATATAGTTGTTTTGCCAAACGTCTGCATACTTTTCCTACAACAGTTTCTATATAAAACAATTTTTTTACAACAACTTTTAGAAATACTTTTGCCACCGCTACTGCACACCCAAACTAAGCCTTAGACTCCGTTGGTAATTCTAAACAATATTCCAATATAAAATATATCCTCTCTTTAAGTTAAGTTATGAATATTTTGTATACCCACTAAGGATGACAGCATCGCCATGAAAATATTACGTGATGAAGCTAAAATAATTTAAAATGAGGAACCTATATATATATATATATATATATATAGTCCTAGATGGATCCTTAGCAAAAGAATAACCCCTTTCGGTGGCATGGACCACAAGTGACTTTCCCCAACCCATATAAACAGCGTTTTGGTTGGATTAATTCAATGCTGGCCCCACCAGCATCCAATGAATGCACACAAGACTACACACACGAATTATGATTCCGATCCCCTCAACAGCCCAACCCTAACGGCTGACAAGGAGAAATTAATAACCATTTCCTGACCCGTGTGTATCTTATCCATCTATTGTACAAAAATTACTATGATCTGACTTTTGAAAATTATTAAAATGTCTATCAATAAATAATCACGAGTATTAAATTCTATTACTTCGTCAAGAAGTAGTCTTAAAATCAACATTATCAAAAGAAATTTTATTCAACTCAAAAGAAACTAGGATTCAAATAAAACTTATGAATTTTGTTGTATAGGCCATTCAAATAATATTAAATAGATCGAATGATTTGCGAGCTTCATGTAGCAATTAATATTGTCATTTCTTTTCTTTCCAAAATACTAATTATATATATATACAATTAGATATACCTACAGAAGTACATTACTCTTGTGTTTAAGGTTGTTAGCCTGTAATGCAGCCTAGCTAGCTAGTACATGGATAACGATTTATTTAAAAATAAAAAAATCAAAAAATTGCTCTTAAGTTTTTAAATTTTTGTTGCCAAAAAAGAAAAAGAAAAAAGGAACATACAGATAGAAATTACAAATAATCTGATGCGGGTAATTTAACGTTAGAGTTTCTTGAAAAGGGCGACTCAATCAAGATGAACGAAATTTGCCCGACCTTGGTAATTTTTATAATTGGTGTGAGAAATTTATAGACGGTTATAACTTTTAGCTCGAGCGTGTGATTTCAGCGAGCAATCTCAACTCGAAACATACTTTTTGAAATCTACAAATTGAACGGTAAGGCCGTTTTGGCCGAGTTTGGAACTCAAATTTAATTGTTTCGGTCTCCGTTTTAAGTTATTTTTAGAAAGCTGTACCTTTTTTTCTTTTTTGAGTCTAATTATTTGATTGTTTTTAATCTGATTTGGTTTAAAAATATATTAAAATTTATTATGTTTGTTTATAGTAGAATTTGGGCATATCAACCCTTTATATATAATTAGTTTTTAGAGTCAATTAACAATATTTTTTATTTTTGTTGAAAAATTGATTTTTCGTGTATAAGTCTCTCATCATTCCGGTGCTTCTTCTCTCTCAACGCGGCTTTGATCTGCATGATTATCTATCATCCACTCCACTCATAAAATATTTTATGCACAAATTAATATTTATAAAACTAGCTAGGAGAAAAACTGCAATGGAGGGGGTAGATTTTGAATTTGCGGTCCGTGTCCGTATTAATTATTTAACATTTGGACTGCGGTGCATGTGGTGCAGGCAAATTTTTGCGCTGACATGAAACACCCACATGCTCTCTGCCTCCCCCATGTCGTGCTCGGAGAGGGAAATGGCTGGAGAAACAGCTGGGCCCCGCATAGATTTGCCTCCCCCCTTTCCTTAAATTGTCCCCGACTTAAAAAGAAGGGAAATTAAGGAGACAAACACTACACTACTAGTACTAGTACTAGTACTAGAGCCTAATAAGAGGAGCATCCAAGGAAAAGGACCCGTGTCGGTGGGGTGTTGGGTCCCCTAAAAGCCCTGCACCCTGTTCCCCCTCTATATCTCTTCCCTCACTCTCATGCCATGCCATTTTGCTCGATCGTCTCGTCTTCTCTCGCTCTCGCGCTCGCGCTATAAATAAATAAAAACCTTCACCGTTTTTCTATCCAGTCTAGTCCATTAATTCGTCAAATTAATAAAGCTTGCATCTCTCACTATTTTCTTTTGCGACGTCCGAATGTAAAAAAGGAAGAACACAAAATAAAATGGAGCTTGAATTGGGACTAGCCTTACCCAACAACGATTTGATAAACGAAATCGATCTCAATGATTACACCTCCTCCTCCTCCTCCTCCTCCTCCTCTCACTACGTGGAGAAAGAAGAAGATGAAGGAGAAGNAAGGCCGAGGAAACGATGATAAAGATGATGATAGTGATCATCAAAAGGCCTTCGGCAAGTAAGTTAAATGATGAAGAGAAACTTTTCGGAATGATTTTGCCAATCTTGTTCTGTTGCTTCCACTGAATTGAGACGTACGTGGTGTATATATATATATATGTACTAATGGGGGCAGAGTGTTGGTGGGGTGGCCGCCGATCAAAAGGAGCGGCAGCGGGGGCGGCAGCGCAAGGGCAGCGATTTTTGTGAAAGTTAAGATGGAAGGGGTGGCCATCGGGAGGAAGGTGGATCTCTCCCTTTGCAACTCCTATGAAGCACTCTTCCGCACGCTTGAACGCATGTTCCCCAACAGGCCGAATGGTATCATCCTATAGACCTTATCTAAATTATTATGGTGCATCTTGAAATTATTATTCGAATGCTTAAAATCTTGATTTTACCGTATATATATTCTTATAATTTCAGGCTGTTTAGTTTCAGGTTTGTAAAGTTCGGAGAATGGCGTATATTTTATATTTGGAATTAATGATATACTTGTTACTAACTTGTCAGCAAGTTGAGTTAGAGAGGTTTGTTACAATTAGTATTTTTTTTTTTTATCGACGTACTACTAATGATTCTCATTAATTAAATATGAAAATAAAAATATCTCATAAATCATAATAATTTAGTATTCGTGCCACCTATACGTGAAACTATAATAATTTCAGTACTTCACTAATATCTTGTGCAACTATCTTATCCAATTTGAGTTGAATAATAATGATTTGAATATTTTCAATTGAAAATATTTAGGATTATTGGAATATTTCAAACCGTGAATCAATTAATCAAATGGCCTTTTGTTTAACTTTAGTATGTTTTTGTCAAGAGTCAACGGAAGAAATTGGTTGGGTATGATTTGTAAACATTTACCTTTGTTTTAAAATTTCTACCATTTTTCACTCCAAACTTGTTTCCTCTTTGGCGCTCATACTAATTGGGATCATAATCTTGACAATGGGAATGGCGCAGATGGTAAAACAGGTAAGCAAACGCCTAATAATCGTCATCACTACGTGGTCACTTATGAGGATGGAGATGGAGACTGGATGTTGGTGGGTGATGTGCCGTGGGAGTAAGTTGATTGTGTCCTTAATCTTCCCTAACTATTGACCTCTGAATCTATGCAACATTATCTCCTCATTGTAGTCGGTTCTGATTTAATTTGTTGCAGAGCTTTCATCCGGTCGGTTAAGCGTCTCAAGATACACAACTGAACAAGAATTTGGGGCTTGTGCCCTTTCTCTATGACCATCATTGTGCTTACTCTATAGATGGTTTTTATTATATTTCCTATGCAGTGTAATTTAGGGCAGAACCAACATATTTCATCAGCACTCTGCTTGTAATCGTCATTATCGTCAGTGACTACATTTTAGATGTATAAAACTACAGACTCTTGTAGGGTTTATTTTGCTTGCTCGATATGTCAAATTGACTTTTTATGTTGGCTGCTTATTTCTTTCCTCATTACTGACTGCTTAAGTTGATTTTTTATTGATGCTCGATGACAGTCAGCATTGCAATAAGTTGTTGTTGTGTAAAAGGTAATGCCTAAAGTTTTTAGCTTTTGCTATTTTTCTCTTTCGCAGCCCAAATCAATTGAGAAAACCAGAGAGCTAGTGAAAGAAACTCATATCTCTATTACCATGCAGTGGACGTTTGTTTGTTTGCGTGTTTGTTTGTTGGTTTTTTTTTTTTTTTTTTTGGGGGGGGCCGTGCTATCTTGTGATTTCCGTCAGTGCTTAGCTTGTGAGTTCCATCAGTGCCTTTGGAGAGATTGATAAATTATTCTTTGTCTTAGTACTTTTTCTTGCTTCCCCTCTTTTTTATTCTTTTCTCAACCCGTAAGTGGAACTCTGTGTTTGCAGACTTTTCCTAGTTAAGGAGTATTCAGTGCTTGAACAGCTTAGAAGAATTCAAAGCCTGCTGCATTTTCCATTCAATCTTTTGAGCTTAGAAGAATTCAAAGCCTGCCGCATTTTCCATCAAATCTTTTGATTAGTTTTGAGTTATGCCTGTAGTGCAATGAACTTCTACAAATTGTGGAGTTCTAGTGAAAAGAGTCCTAAAAGGGCTATTCGAATAGTTCCGACGAGGTTTGAAAAATATTCGAGTATTTTCGGTGCAAACCAGGTGCGAAAACGGATTCTGAGATGATAAATCTGCCAAGTTGTAGATTTTATATTGAGTATCAGTACTGGAATCTAGGTATCGGTACACAATACAAAATGGTGAGGAGTAAGCTCTCAGGTTTTGAGGAATTGAGATCTGTGTAGCGGCAAAGAAATTCCAGGTTCTATATTTATAGTACACTGAACTTTAGCAAATTGCAAGGTTCTAGTGTAAAAATAGCGTTTTGAACTATTCTAGCTGTTTTGGGGATCAACAGTAGTGCATCGATTCCTTACTTAAGCTCGCTAAGTGCGAGATTGGAATACTGACATTAAAATTTGCAAATTGCAGGGTTTTGAGTATTGAGTTCCGGTACCTGAGTGGGGTACCGGTACCCCAGAGGGTTGCCAGAATGGGTAGCTCTCGAGTTGAGAAGTTGGATGTTGGGTACCGGTACTAAGTCGGTGAGTATCGGTACTGGAGTTGAGTACCGGTACTGCAACAGGCAGGTACCGGTACACTAAAATTTGCAAATTGCAGGGTTTTGAGTATTGAGTACCGGTACCTGAGTGGGATTCCGGTACTCCAAAGGCCAGGGTTGCCAGAATGGGTAGCTCTCGAGTTGAGAAGTTGAGTGTTGGGTACCGGTACTGAGTCGGTGAGTATCGGTACTGGAGCTGAGTACCGGTACTGCATAAGGCGGGTACCGGTACACTGCATTAAGCCCGAAGACCCCACGCTCGGGTTTTTGCATATTTGAGTGCCGGGTACCAGTACTCCAATACGAGTACCGATACATAATGCGGCAAATTGAGTTGGTAAGGGGTCTTTTAGTAATTTGGCTGTTGGGTTTATCCCCAACAGACCCAGCTGGCTCTTATTGTGCCAGAGCGTGAAGAAAAACTGGTAGGCTACTCCTTTTTCTCTCTCTAGCTTTCATTTCTAATTTCTTTGTGAATTTGGGGATTGATCTTATTTTATTCACCTTTTCTTTGGAGGATTGTTCTTGCACCTTGGTGAAGATTGCTGTGAATTTGGAGGTTAGTTTGAGGATAAACTTCAAATTCTAGCTCAAGGTTGGGTTTGGCTTGGAGCTTTGAGAGGTTAGCTTTTTATTTGCCTTTTCGGTATGTGATTTTCGTAGAATTGGAGTTTGATTTTGGGATTGTTCTTGGCTGAGCATTAGAACTTAATTGGTAATGGTTAAACTCTCTTCTAGGTTGGACTTAAAGCATCCCAACCTTAGGTGGAGTGTGGAATAGAGTTCTTCTCTATTTCAGGTATCTTTCTAACTATTTTTTGGGTTGAATTATGAGGATTTTATGGGAGGCGTATTAGAAACTCCTAATTGATTTAGAATTGTTGTTAAGGTGCTAGAAGGCTAGAAGGCATCTTCGTTCGAGCAACGAAGGGATCCGAGGAATATCCGGTGGGTTTAACCTCACCGAAATGGGTGAACTCCCCCTATATTCTTGTTTTTATTATACAATTGGAAATCATGCATACTCATATTAGATACATTATAAGTGAATTTTGGATGTTTTAATTATGTATGTCACATATGGCTAAGTCATACCTTTATGCAGTGGAAAGTGTTGCTTATTAATTATGTGTAGTATACCTTACATGACTTGTAGTATACTTGTGTAGACAAGTGAAAATGGCAATTATATGATAACATGTAGCATGAACTTAATATTGATGTGTATGACTTATTTAAATGATTAGAACTTGACATTGTGACATAGTCTCCGACCTATGGGTCGTTAGAGGACATGCCATGTTTTAAACATGACGATTGAGAGTTTTGTAGTGTGGATCATGCTTGCTTGCCATTGTACCCATTCGCACATGCTTGTGAGGGTCGCTTTCCACAAGTCGGCACTCTGGAGTTGGCCTACGTGACATCATGCTCACCTGTGCAAGATTGGGCACCGAAGTGGATTGCCGTGTGGAGTGTATACTACCACGGGGCCCATTAGGCATGGCATAAGCCGGACTACACTTGTGTAGGTCCTTATAAATTGTGTGAAGTTAACCAAATGAATTAATTCACTGTCATTACTAGATAGTGTACATTGGTGGACATGACATTAGCATGTTTACTCATATTAGAGTAGTCTTTATTTTTGTTAAATTTTATGTGCATTGGAGGCATGGTAGCATTAGCAATTCATTACTTCTTTAATATTCATATTGTGTTATAGTTATGCATGCTTATTATTTATGCCTCAGGGACCTAGTGGTGTAATTCGTTAATGTCGGCGGCTTACCTACTGGGAACTATTGACTAATAGTTCTTATGCCCAGTTTGTTGTTGTTTTTGTTTACAGAGTCATTCACAGCGGGAGAGGCTAGGGATCACGATAAGGAGGTCGTGTCTAGTTAGGCATATCTTGGAGTTCCTACTAGGTGGTTGACGTCGAATACCGGTCCTAATAAGCACTAAAAGTCATGTCGCTTTTTTTTTTTTTTTACTTCTTGAGTCGCTTAATGCAGCGAGGTTGGTGATGCCGTTCCTCCAAACGTCGGTCTCGATTGAGGCCAGCCGACGTCACTATTTGTTATATTTTGTTAGATTTATAGTTACCTAAATTAGAGTTAAATCCTAATTTAATTGGCATTGGATATAATTTGGCATATATGGATTATAAGTCGGAATCTAATTCAATTTTGAATTAGATTCGACTTGTGTTTAGAAATCCAATTAGATTAGAGTTCTAATTAGACTCTAATTTGAAGCCACATCCTATATAAATATGTGGCCATGTCAATGAAGCTGGAGAGCAAATTAAGAGGCCATTCATTAATTAATTAAGTCTCTTGGAGGGTACGGATGCTGCGGAGAGAGCCGAGCTTCATGCTTAATTTGGTGTTTCGTACAGGTGGCAGCAACATCATGAGCCAAGAGCATAGTTAGTTAATTCGGATTCGGCAAAAATTCGGTACGGATATAATTCGGATAAAATTCGTTTTCTAATTTTTAAATTTATTAAAAAATACGGCTAAAAAACGGATTTGTCAATTATTCAAATACGTGATTTATACAGATATTATACGTTCACCAATTAAAAATTCGGAATAAAAAATTCAGCTATTAAATTAAATTTATTTTCTTTTAAGATTTATGTTGTTAGCATAAATATTTATATTTCTTAAGAATACAAGAATAAAGAGCTACAAAATTAAACTGATTAAGTAAAAAAAATAGCAAACTATATTATGTTTTAAAATAAATAAATAATTAAATAAATAAAAGATTAAGATAGTCTATAAAAAATTAAATTTTTTTGATCGAATGATATCTTTATTTTGGGAGAGGGGGCAAGCGTTGACGGAATTATTTTTTTTTTCTTTTTTCCTTTTTCTATTTCTTGTTTCTGTTTATGCCTTAAAATAAACAGGAGGTTTTTTTTTGTTTGGGCGAGCGGCGCTCGAGCACTCGCGCTCGCGAGCGAGCCGCGAGGCCCGCGATCCGTGCGCGAGCGCTCGTGCTCGCGCTCGCGGGCCGCGAGGCCCACAGCCAGCGGGCGATCGCTCACGCTCGCGAGCCGCGACGCGGTGTCTTTTTTGGCAAATTATTCGGCACGCGGATTATTCGCGAATACGTTTTTGTACCCGAAAAAACACGTTTTTTTTCGAATTTTTAGAAAAAATACGTATATGGTCGATTAATTCGTTTTTTTAAAAATTCGCGAATAATTTACGAATAATTTATAAATTAACTAACTAAGGCCAAGAGAGAGTTGGAGCTCTAATTAATTAAGTGAGCATATGAGGAGCCGTATGCACTAATTCAGATCAAGTTGTGGTCCGTACGGGTGGTGAGAGAGAAGCCAATTTTGGAGTCTCTTATACGGCTCGTCTTTCGGCGTTTCGGATCTAATTAAGTTTTGAGAGATTTTCTTGTACTCCGTCTTTCGATATTAATAAATTATTTGCTCCGTCTTCGCTTGTGGACGTAGGCCGGTGGCCGAACCACGTAAAAATTATTGAATTTTATTGGGTTTTATTAGATTTTTTGTGATTTAAAACTTGGTAAAGCCTCTTGAGAGCTCAATAATTATTAATGAGCTGCTTGGGAGCCCAACTAAAATTTTTATGTTTGATGTTTATTCCTACATTGAAAGCCAAAAGGGTGTTTGTGCTTTTTATATATTTCTTTATTCTCAAGCTAGTTGTTTGGAACAAAGTGAGAGTAATGCTCCTGTTTAAATACACGCACGCACGGCACGAGCACGAGCCGGGCGACGGCGCGCAGTCCATACACTCAGTTTATTTTATTTTTATTTTTATTTTTTTCGGTTTTATCTTTATTTTAATCCTTATCTTTATCATAATCCTAATGTTTATCCGTATAATCGTAGGCTTATCTTGTTCTATACGGATTTAACGCGTTAGAGTAAGATTCTCGCCTTGATTATAAATATTCGGCGAGGTTGCATGAGTTGAAGAAGAACCCGAGCATACTTAAACCCTCTCGTCTTTTCCTGCTTACTCGCTATTCATCTTGTCCACCGATTTTTGCCGAGTTTTTTTTTGCTGGATCTGAATCTTGCACCTCCTTGAAAGCGTGCCGACAGGATGGAATGTGGTCGTTGTACCGCTAGAACTAATTGCTGGAAAGCCTCGCATGTGGAGGGGCAATTTCGCTTCTAGAATAATGCTCTGCACTCCTCGCTTCTAGGACAGGTGATTCTTACTCATGGTTCGTCCTCGTTCACGATCTGTAAGAGAGCGGAACGTTTTGAGTCTAATATCCTTATACCTTGAGATGGAGTTATTACAGAATTAGAATTAGAATTAGATCGGGACTTGTATATTATATATTTATATATAACTTGATGTAAAGATGTTAAATCACGTCCATTCATCAAGAACATATCCAGATACATTCTGACCGTTAAATCTATCGTATTTTTATAAATCGGTTTGAATAGAACGACTCTATCGTTATAGATCACTTTGAATAAATTATATGGGCCACATCCAACAATACTCTCACCAAAAGTTTTAAAAATAGCCCGTATGGTCACTGATTTCACACAATTAATAAACGCTATAATTTTTTCTGAGTAGATCAACGCAACAATAATATTATTCACAAAACTTCGTGCACTTATGCAAACGGCAGTAAGATGTACGTGCGTCTCGAAAGGTTTGTACATATGTATAACACTTGCTTACTTTATACTTAATCAGTCCTGTGATTCACATGAACTGAAAAGAAGCACAAAAGGACGAGAGAAAGAAAAAGAAGGCAGAAAAAGAAGGCAGTATGTTGTGTTGAATTAATTTAGGTGGTCTCGAGGGGCTTGGAACCGAGCTGCTCGGCGGCTGGCTTGGAAGCCGGCATGGACATGGACCGAAGCAGCCGTGCCGACGAACTCGAACGGTGGAGGCGGCACCGGAAAGAGCCCCTGTGTTTCGTCGGCGAGCACAGGCACCGCCTGGCATGTGTCGTTTGCGATGACACCGTCGCCGCCTTTGACTCGGCCGCTAGTTCCTTCTTGCTCCCTTCGCCCGCGGGAGAGCTCATCGCCGAAGTCTAGTCGATCTACACGCGCTCTCCCACTTTCTTATCTCTGTGTAGTGCGTGTGGTCTGCTTTATCAGTGTGTGCTCTACTTTATTCGCCACAAAGGAATTGAATTATATTTGTTAGAAAAATTAATTGCATCAAAATCGATCATCAATCAGGATTTAATTGTATGGATGCTCCCTATGCTATCCCGTTAAGTCAAGTTGGTCCCTTTTACTTTTTATTTACGTCATTTAATTTCTAATTGAAAAATAAACTATTTTTTATAAATGATCATTTTTTTAATATAAATGCCTTTTTTTCGTTTAATCTATTCTAGCATGAAGGAGTTGAAACCTAATTCATAGCAAAAATTCAAGATTTAATGAGTAATGCTTCTATACTTTTTTTTTTCGTTACCGTTCATTCACTCCCATTCAACAGTTCAGATTTAATTTTCTTAAAATTGTGACCTGCAATAGCAGGTCACTTTGGGAGAATTACCAGTAACTAGGTATCTAAAAAAAAGATATTTTTGTCTTTTAATACATGAGCAATTTAGTCATTTTATCTCTACTATATTATCAACATTTTTATTCTCTTTTTGTTTCTTTTTTTCTCTCTCTATCTTTCCTCTCATATTTTGACATTTCATATAAGAAAAGTTTCAAATTATTTGACAACAAGGACATAAGATTATTTTGTGGATCAACTATGAATTTTGTCTATACCCATCTTGAATCCGACCCGAATCATATATAAAGTTTAATATTATATTCGAATTTATATTTTAAAAATTTAAATTTAATATAAAATATTTTGAAATATGGTAAAGAGAAATAATTGTTTTGTGTTCCGGTCTTCGGGTTTGGGTTTGGGTTTGGTTTTAGGTTTCGAAAAATTGATCAGTTTCGGGTTTAGATATAAATTTTTGAAATTCGTCGAGTTCGGAAATAGGTTTTACAATTGTTAGTCGGGTTCGAATTCAAATTCCTAATCATTTTTTTTTTCTAAACAGTAATCCTAAATTAATATCTAAAGTAAAACAATTCTAAATTTTTTTAAATAATGATACAAAATTAATGTCTAAAGTAGAACAATTCTAAATTTTTTTAACATATTAAATACATTTAATTTATAATTTTTTACCTACATTCAATTTTTTTTAAATAAGTGATACAAAATTAATGTCTAAACTATAGGAATTTAAAATTTTCTTAAACATATTAAGTATGTTGAATTAAAATATTTATCAACATTACAAATTTTTTAAATAGTAATACAAAATTCCTCTAACTTAAATTTCAATTTTTTAATTTTAAATATTTAATATTTAATATTTAAATTCAATGTATTTAGAAATAGAACTATTTCTAAAATTCCTATAATTTAAATTAATGCCTAAATTTTAGAAACACTAAAATTTCTAAAGTAAATGCGTAAATTAATGCCTAATTAATGCCTAAATTAGGGTAATCAATCAATTTTCTAAATTAGTGTAAATTAATGCATAAATTTAAAATATCAATTAAAAGTTTCTTTAAATGTTCTATAGTTTAATTACCAAAATAATCTCGAATGATATAACCCTTTTACCAGCTAAATGTTAAAATTATATCTTTACTCTCTATTAATCAACGGTTAAGACCTATTTTATTTTTTTAATAATAAAGTACCGAATCATTTCTCTTCATAATTTTGAATAACTAAAGTATTCACTTATCAAAATTTAAGGTCACCTTTGATATCATGTTTACTTTTTATATTTTAAAAACTAACTCTATATAATTAATTTGATGTAGCGAATTTTTTTTTTTTATATTGTTATATTTAATTAGCTTATAATGTATTCAACTAAGGGTCCATTAAGTGAAGTGATGGAACTCAACTTCTATCACTTCCGTTATTTAATTTTGTGTAAGTCAAAAATATAATGTAACTCAAGTTATATTAGATCTTCACTTCACCTACTCTCAACTCTCTCTTCTAAAGTGCCGAACTCGACTTCCGCCATATTCAACCTCTTCTAAAAAATTTATTAAATAGTAAACATAAACTCTACTTCCTTTATAATTGATTAGAATTACCTTATTTATAATAAATTAGGATTATCTTTAAATAATAATAAAAAATTTAATTATATAATAGGTTAAAGTTTATAGCAGTAAATTTACTGCTATATTTAGGAGATAACAGGATTCACTTACTTACATCAAAATAAACAACGGAACTTAAAAAACTAATTTTATCAGCACCAAGTTATATCAAAATAAATAGAAGAAGTAATTGAATTTAACTTTCAGACTGTACGAGTTATGTCAAAATAAACAGCAAAAAAATAATCACACTTCAGAAAAACTCAAACACCACTGCACTTGACTTACGTTGAATCTACAGATTCATCAATCCAGACGCCCCCTAAGTGCTAGATGATATTTAATTTAAAAAAATATTGGAAGCAAAAAAAATTATTGCCAAATCTTTATTTTTTTTGCTATCAAGTAAATAATGCTGGTGAAATGGTTGCAAATATTCACTATTCATTTCTATTTTGTTTAATATGCAAAATTTTATTAAAAAATAAAAATAAACATAATACCAAATGTGACCTTAAAGTGTATAAGATTAGAATGTATAGGGACCAACTTGTAAAACGGGAACAGTTTGGAGCCTGTCTATATTTATTCACGGTGAACAGTCTTTTTACTGGTTTTGTGAGGACTCGATTGTTTAGGGATACTCACTTGCTGAACGTAGGGGTGGAAACAAGCCGAGCTCGAGCGAGCCTATCTCAGCTTAAGCTTGACTTGAAATTAATTTCGAGCCTAAATTTAGACTCAATCTAGGCTTGAAATTAATTTGAGCCAAGCTCGAGCGAGCCTAACTTCGAGTCGAGCGAGCCTAACTTCGAATTGAGCGAGCTGGAGCTCCAAACGAGCTGCTTGAAATTCTTAACATCGTGCAATCTATAGTTTAATTTTTATAAAACATTATCTAAAATTCGATACAAAAAATGTTTAATAGCTCAACATACAAAATGAATGCATGAAATACAATATTATAAGATTAAAAAAATTAGGAAAAGCGATTCTATGAGCGAATGAAAAAGAGAGAGAGAGAGAGAGAGCAATTAGAGTATGATTTTGCTGGTTTGATTTTGTGAGCCCAATAATCTAAATTCTATATACATATAACTAAAATACATAATATATATTATTTTATGTAATTAAAATATATATTATATATAATTATATATAGAGAGAGTTCAGCTACTATAGTCCTATTAGTATAGACTCATTTATACTCATAAGTTTTCGATCGTTAGATCTATACTTTTGACCATTTCTATCTGTTTATCATACTATTCAACCAATCACCCACTCAATCCTAGGGGACCACTATCATCCTAATTGCACATCCAACGGCCAAAAATTTATAAGTATAAAAGGGTCTATACTCAAAAAAGTATAATAGCCCTAGCCTCTATATATATAGAATTAGATAACTATACTATTAATAGTACCAACCGCTTGTTATTAGGTTTTCGGCCCTTAGATGAAGAGATGTGTCATCAGGATGATTGTAGCCCCTTTGGGTTGAGGAGGTTGGTAGTTGAATAGTATGATCTAACGGATGAAAATGGCCAAAAAGGTAGATCTAACGACAGAAAACTCAATAGCACCAAACGCTTGGTACTATTGATAGTATAATAGCCGGACTCTATATATATAGATAGATCCAACGGCAGAAAACTCGATAGCACAAAATGATTGGTACTATAGATAGTATAATAGTCGGACTATATACATATAGAGAGAGAGTCCGGCTACTATATTATCGATAGTACCAAATACTTAGTACTGTCGAATTTTGTGCCGTTAGATCTACCTCTTTAACCATTTTCACCCGATAGATCAAACTATTCAACTAACCACCCACTCAACTATAGGGAATCACTATTATCCTAACCGCATATCCCTTCATCCAGGGCCGAAAACCTAATAGCATCTGGTTAGTACTATTAATAGTATAGTAAACTATATATATATATATATATATTTCGAGCTTTCGAGCCTAATTCGAGCAAGCCCGATAATACTCAAGCTTGGCTTGAAATTAATTCCGAGCCTAAATTTATGCTCAAGCTCAACTTGAAATTAATTCGAGCCGAGCTCGAGCGAGCCGAATATCGAGCCGAACGCAAGCCGAACACGAGCCAGCTCGCTCATTTGCCAGCCCTAGCTGAACGTGCTTGCGGTTAGAAGGTTCGACAAATGAACCAAGACTCGTTGGCTCAAAATTTATGATTAAGGTTCCGGCCGTCATAAGGCTCGTTTGGATTGAACTGGAATTACATAATGTACAGTAGCAACCAGTTCAATAAATAAACCGCACGAAAAGAGTGGGTTAAAATATATTTTCTACAGTCCTATTAAAAAATAAAAAATATTTTTCTATTTGTTTGGAGCCCTATCTTCCTTTTACCTAATAGCATTAAATGACGGGCCAATTTGGTTCGTATTATGTAGCATTATCTATTATCTCCAGATAACTAGTGATCTGATATATCATTATTCAGATTACTTAATGTTATTTTACTTCATTTCGTTCAGTACAATAATATAATATCAGGTTACTGTATGTATAAGATTATTTTATTTGTTCCATCATATACATTTCAATAATTTAGATAATAAAGTTTTCACTATTTCAAAAATGCGCTTATTATATCTTATACGGATTAGAAATTTGAATATAAATTTTGAATTAAAATTTTCGATCTAATTTTCGATCTAATTTTCGATCTAATTTTTGATCGTTCAAATTTAGTTTTTTAATCTAAAATTTTACTTTCAAATTTAATTTTGAATAATTTAAATTTTAAATTCAAATTCATTCAAGTTCTAAATTTGAATTCAAATTATGAATTCATATTTTATTTTGAATTTAGAATTTTGAGTTCAAATTTAAAATTTAAATTGAAATTTGGAATTAAAATATAAAATTTTAGACCAAATTTCAATTTAAATCAAAATTTTAAACTTAAAGTTACAATTCAATCTCAAATTTAAATTTGAAAATTTAATTCAAAATTAAATATTTTAAGTAAATGAGAAACAAAAATTTAAATTTATATCGGAAATGGCCGGGGAAGGGTAATTTTATAATTTCACATAAGTTGCATGAAAAGCAATAATACAAGATATTCACTCCCCTCCATAGTAATATTTTGAAAGTTATCTTGTGCTATTAGTAACACTGCATTACCAATTAAATTACTTGTAGCATGAATCAAATATAGTAGTATAAAATTAGCCCTAAACCAAGCAGTAGTATCAAATTAGCCCTAAACCAAGCAGTAGTATCAAATTAGTCCTTGCTATGAGCCGAATTTCTCAACCCCTGACCCGGTCAAAGATTTTCCTAAAGAAGCGTGCAGAGATTAAATACAGCTTCAAGTAGTGATCCTCGAAGTTTGCGCCCTCCAACGGATCACGTGATTCGGCTGATGAGGGATCGGATCAGCCAAGTTCGAAAACCTTCACTGTAAACTGAATTCGGCTGAACGAGCCGAATGAATGAGCTCAATCCCGGCATCCCTTCATAATTTCAGGCGAAGCAATCTTTATATTTTAACAGCAACTCCTTCAGTTTCTCCTGTTGTTGAGCCGAAAGTTTGACGCTAACGTTCGTCGGCCGCTTATCTTCATCAGACCCCAAATTTACTTCTAAAAGTGGGTCTTGGGTCTCTAGCTTCTTATTGCCGACTTTGATCGGTGACTCTTCCATAGATTCCTTCATAATTTTATGAACTTTTGAGCCGTTTTCATCATTAGACTCGGCTGCTTTACGAGTTCTATCATTTTTACTCAACTCGGCTGTTATACTTGATGATTCATGAAATATTTCCTTATCGGTCCCCATGGCCGATTCCATGAGCAAGTTATATTCGGCCAACTTGGCTGTTTTGAAACACGATATTTCATCGGCCTAGTCAGCCGACTTACTACAATAGCCGACCTCTCCAGTCGGCTCATCTGCCGAAACTTTTTTAAAGCTCCAGTTCATGACTCTTGGCATTCCATTTCAGCCAGCTTAGTGGCTCTTCAGCTGCCACCATTGCTTCCTCATCTTTCACAAGTATTAACTGAATTCCTTCCTCGGTCACCCATACAAAGGAGATTTGATCTGGGTCAGTGTCGGCCCAACCGATATGGCTGATTCCCTCCGAATTAATATCCACCATCTGAGGCCGCCCCTCGGCCCTAATTTCTTCCACTTTATCTCCAATCCATTGAAATAATTTTCCGTGAAGCATCGAAGGCACATATTCATTTGCGTAAATCCAGTCACGCCCAAACAATAAGTTGTAGTGTCTATCTGCATCCACCACAAAAAAGGTTGTATGCAAGGTTTTAGATCCTACCGTGAGCTCGGTTGTGAGCATACCTTTGGCTTGTTGACTACTACCAGTAAAATCGGTCATAATTGTGTTGGTAGGCTTCAATTCATTTTCACTTTTACCCAACTTCTTAAAGAAAGAAGAGAGCATGACATTGACCATTGCTCCTCCGTCTACCATTACTCAGCCTACTGGCTATCCTTTTATCAACGCCCTTATAAACAAGGGCCTCACAAATCTTGTCTGCATGATTGATGGTTTTTCAAAAACCACCGAATCGACTAGCTTAACATTTTTTAACTAAAGTTGAGCCACCGTGAGCTCCTCTCCATCATATGTTGTTTCTTCGTATTCGACAGACTCCACCTTGAATGACTGAGACAAAGTATACACCATATTCACATCGGCTGGACCTTTATCAAGCAATTTTTCTTATATCTTTTGTTTCTTTTCTTCTGATTCCTTTGCCGTCTTGGCTAAGGAATGACTCTCCATGCATGTCTCTCTCTCTCCTTAGGAGGCCATCTGTCTCGTTTGATTATGATCTCCAAAGAGCCTATTTTTTCCTCCAACTCCTTCCAAGTTGCTTTCTTTTCCAGCCCAGCCGGGAGTGGCCGTTCTATTTTGGATCTCAACCAAAGGACAGATGTCGAACCACCTGCATCATTATCATTCTTCATGGGCCTAAAGGGAAGTTGTTGCTCATGAGTTCACCTCCACACATTCAGTTTCATCCCTTTAGCCTCCTCATAATGTTGTCTCGCTTCGGCTTGCAACCTTTGCTGCCGATGTTTCTGAGTTTTTGTCAATATCGGCCCATGCCATTTGGCCGATACTTTTGCTTTGTGCCATTGATCGACTAGCACATTTGACGGTACTTTTACTGTCCTGAGATGATCTCTCAGGATTTCTCTTCTCTCACATGGCCTCGGCCAAGGCTGAATGCCAAGTTCATTGACTAACCTCCGATCGAGGAACTCGATGTCGCCCTCAGTCATTCCTTCGAATTCAGGTTCAGGTCTCGGCCTAGCTAGATGTTGCCAGTTTGGCCGATATCCTGGGAATCTTTGTTGAAAGCCGAATGGTTCGAAGGATAACTCCATCTGCTATTACGCTCTTCCCTTCAGCTGTTATAGTAATCTTTTTAGGCCTTTTGTATTAATAGTTCTCTCTTGTCTTTCACTGAATCAATTTTCTGTTCGGAATCGTTTGAGGCTTCTTCCAAATCTTCCTCCAATTTGTTCTCCGCCTCGGGAAATGTCTTCCCACTCTTCGAGGAATGTCATGAACTCTCTCCATTCCCTATACAGTTTCTTCTCATGAATAATCGCTTTCGAATCTTTTCTTGTCATTTCGGCCTTACATCTTATGCATAGCCGTAACGTCCTTTTGGTATAAGCAATACCATCATCCATCTTCTTGTCCGCAGGAGCCTTCCCCTTGATATCTACCATATTGACCTGCGAAGGAAAAGGATTTTTGTCAATTTTCATATTTTTGTTCTCTTAGTCGGCAAATTTGAGCCGATCGACCTTCATTTATCTCCTTTTGAATATGCCTTTTAAAGGCAGTACAATCATTTGTTCTATGGTTCTATGAATGGTGTCATTTACAATATCTTCTCCTTTTCAACTCTTATCCAGAAGGTATCGTTTGGCCCTCTTAGAGTTGAATTCGTCCATTCTTTAACAAGCAATCAAAAATTAAATCAGTTTTTGACACATCAAATGAATAAGTGTATGCCGCTACTCGTGCTTTTGCTTCACTAGATTTTGTGGGTTTAAGTAAAGCACATTTATATGGCTGGCGATTTTTTACTATCTCAGCAGCATATATTTCGGCTACATCAGCCAAATCCTCTATTTCATCCGACATATTCAGCTCATCTTGAGCCGAAGATTCTTCAACAAAGGAAATATTTTTCTCCTTCCCCTTATTCTAATCTTTGTTTCGGCTCCACCTAAGCCGATCTTCATTATTCTCTTTTCTAAATTGCTCATATTGAGCAACTCGAACTCCCAAATTGAATAGATTTGAAAAATACTTGTCTTCAAAATGGTCCTTGATTTTGAAATATAGACCATTGAATGCCATTTTAGCAAATTCTGACTCTGGCATTCTCACAAAGCAACAGCTTCTTACCGTTTTGAATCGATTCAAATGTTTTTCAACCGATTCTCCAGATCTCTGTCGAAACTAAGCTAGATCAACCACCGAAAGTTTCGGTTCTGATCTATAAAACTGCTCATGAAATTTTCTCTCCAGTTCGTCCCAATCTCGGACGGAATTGGCTGGCAAACTCGTGTACCAAGTAAATGCAGTTTTGATTAATGAAGTATTAAATAATCTAAGTTTTAGAAAAGAATTCGCAGCGTTCCGCATCGATATTTGTAGGGTAAGGGGATCTAAACAGAGGCAGCATTGTCGGTCTTGCCCCAACTCTGAATGTATTCCAAATAGCTTCCTCTATTTGAGCATAAAGCTCATTGTTATTCCCTTGTATGAGGATAGGAGCTTGCACTTGAACCAGGTTTGGTCCTTGAGGAAATCCATGACTCTATACTACAGGGTTCACTCCCTGCGTAGCATTAGGGGCTCGTCCCCCAGCTCTAATCCCCGTATTTTGGAGCTGATATGTCACCAATGGCGGCGGAGGAGATAATCCCTATGTTATTTCTGATTGTTGACCGACAGTTAAAGCAGCCGGTCTATAAGCCGCTTGAAAAGGTGCCCCCTGATGCTGAGGCTGAACATTTACCGGTGTTACAGGATTTTGTAATACCGGTGTAGCTACAGGTCCTTGCAAACCCGCTGTAGGTTGCTCAATTCGGATTAATAATTGCCCAATTCAGGCAATATTCTCATTAGAGGCTGTAATTGCGGCCAGTACTGCATCTAGGCAAGCAGTACTTCGGTGACTATTTTGGTCCAAAACTTGTAGGACGCATGTCATCTGTCCGAGCGCTTGAGCCAAACTTGGCTCTTGCTGGTCTGATTGACCACTAGCGTCACCTTCGATTGGCAAGATCGCTTGGCGCTCTATTGCATTATCTGAGTTATTGGCTTGGTCGTTCCCAGAATTTCGAGGAACGACTCTGTTACGCAAATTCATGGTATTATTATCAGCCATTGTTCCCGTAAGGAAATAAATTTACCTAAATGTGTCCCACTGGGCGTGCCAAAAATTGCTATGAGCCGAATTCCTCGGTCAAAGGTTTTCCTAGAGAAACGTACAGGGATTAAATACGGCTTCAAGTAGTGACCCTCGAAGTTTGCGCCTCCGACGGATCAAACAATTCGGTTGATGAGGAATCGGATCAGCCGAGTTCGAAAACCTTCACTGTAGACTGGGTTTGGCTGAACGAGCCGAATGAATGAGATGCATAGTGGTTGGGTCGGTTGAAGAACCGAATACCTTTGTATATTGATATTAGATCTGGAAACTTATACAAAATAGAATGTGTCTCTGGGGCATACAAACTCCGAAAATCTAACTCTAAGGCTACTCCTAAGAAAAGCAGTAAATGCGAGAAAGCAAAAGATTACAAGTAGACTACTCCTAGAAATGCGAGGAAAATGCAGAAAGAATAAAAGGTGGTCTTCTATTCACAGGAAAAAGACTCCTCCTTTAGGCGTTACTTGCTTATTTATATTCCACTATTATTGTTCAGTTATTACTCACGATCGGCCACTTCCCTATTTTTGTGGGCCATGCCACTACGAGCTGATCCTTACTACTCATAACCGTTTGCAATTACACCCTGCGGTTATGCTATTATTCCTTTATTACTCCCGGTGCACCAAAAATTCATTTAATCCCGACTTCTGAGAGTCCCGGCTGAACCGTGCTCCAACATGCCACATGGCGTTTTATTATTGGCCTTAACAACCCTAAACCTAATTTTCATGCTGTGTCAAATTGGAATCTAATGAGCCTAACAACTTTGATAAGTCTTGCACGTAAGCAGTTAACAATAAATAACCTTTTACAAGTTTAAATTTAAATGTAATTGATTAATAACTGAAAAACCAAATCTAGTAGCTCTTGAGGAAATATTATAGGCGAGTCAAGATAGGTGATTTATTTATGGTGATATGAAGATCAGTTTTCATAATACAGAGTAACATGATATTAATAAATTAAATAGCAAATGAAACTCTCCCGAAGGACGCCGAACAATTTAACCCTATTTCATTGAAAAAAAAAAAAGGTTTTATTTAGTATTCTTTTTTTTAAAATTTGTCTACAGACCCTCGAATCGTAGAATTCTTCCACCTAATATATCGAATTTTCTTCTAACAGTGAAAACTGAAGACTCAAGCACCTTTTTGCCAACCAAGAAATTGAACCATAACCTTTTAGACTTAATTTGGAATTGCATTTTCAGAAAATACATATTTTTATGTTTTAAAAAGCTTACAAATTTTAAATAGATATTTTTTCTCCATGGCAATATCAAATTAAACCTCAGAGGGCATATATCTTGGGTAGTCTAGTGGCTGTTAGTGCAACTTGACGTCGTCCACTAATGATTAATCGGTCGGCAAGTGAAAACACGAGAATATATATATATATCTTGTGGATTTTATGATCATCGATTCAATCCAACGCCTTCAGTTTTCACAAGAAATGCGTGGCAGCACTGCGCCCGGAGGTGATAATTTGGGATGAGATTGTGAGCAGACTTATATATATGGTGGAGGGAGATTCCAATTTTCAAAGCGAAAAAAAGAAAAGTGCCGCTTTGATTTAATTAGATAGAATAAACAAATGATTGATTTATTATGGCCGAGGTCTTCTAGCCATGCCATGCCAGTAGTCGTCATCTGATTCCCACCCGCTTTTGTTCTTGCTCATTCGATCCCTCACTCTCTCTTTCGGAATAAACTCTATTTATATTTATATATGCATGGTTGTGGTTAAGTGCGGGATTCTTTTCAGACGCCACTCGATGTATGCTGGGTGTACGCGCGTCCGCTCCACCGTCTCTGCAATTAATTAAATTAAAATTAGATCACCCATGCAGTCCATCTCATCGATCTCCAAGTAGGGAAGTACAACTTCGGAATGAGAGATTTTCCTTCTCCGAGTACCCTTCTTTTGACTGCTAGCTGTACAGAATTAATTAAATTGTATTATATTTGTTGCTAGAATATCATTAAACTATTGCAATTAGAGCTTTGGAAAAGACAATTTAATTTTACAGCACTAGTTAATGCCGCTTAACAGCTCAAAATAATTTGATAATAGTGATACGAAATAGGATTAGTTACACCGTTAATCACTAATAAACGTCTAATGATATTTCGCTCTGATCACTGAACTTTAATTTATTTCAATTAAATTATTGCATTTTAATTTGTATTTTAATGAGATCAGTTTGTTAATATTTCTATAAACTTTTAAGTAAATGACAAAGTAGTCGCTAATATAGTTATCACACCATTTCTAAACTTGATTTTTATTACCAAATTATCCTTTTAAATAAACTAACCATCAAATCATAAATAATAATAAATTAATCCTTAAAACTAAAGCCGTCCAAAATACTCGATATCCCATACCCGACCCGGACCTATCCGGATCCGAATCGGACCCAATAAAAAATGAATAGTATATATATGGGTAATAAAAAAAAATTATCCATTAAAGTTTCAGGTATGAGTCCGGATACTTTATTCCTATATCCGACTTGGACTTGACCCGAACCTGACCTTTTAATCGGTAGGGTCCGGAAGAGTTTTTAAATTCGGACCCGGACCCGGACCCAGACCCGGACCGGGTGAAGCATCCGATAGTAAATAAAAAAAATTTAAAGTTGATGGATTAATTTCAATATGACTTACAGTTGAAGGGCCTGTGTATTTACATCCAAGTGAAAACGCTAGTTTCCCTGTTTACTCTTTTTTTTTACTCCTCATTTTTTTAACCCTAGCTGTTTACTATTTGAATTTTTCTTTTGAACGAGTTTTATTGGACGATACAACTAATTAGAACGCGAGTTTCTATAGTTAGAGATTTATGATTTGTCCATAAACTGTTTAATAAAGTGTATAAAAAATATGGTTAATTGCATACACGTCCTTGCAAATATGGTGAATTGCAAATATATCCCTACAAAGCTCAACTTTCATAATTTGTCCCCGCAAAAGTCCTAATGTATTTAGATATGTCCCTCTGGCTAGGACCCGTTAGAGAATTGTTAATTTTTTAACAGTATGCTGGTGAAATGACATTTTTGCCCTCACAAATATGTCCCTCCAAAAGTACTCCCTCTTCCTCTTTCTCTTCCTCTTCGGGCCGTGGGAGTGGACGGCGGTGGCGGCGGATCATCGACGACGACGACAAAGAAGAAGGAGGAGGAGAAGAGGAGAATACGAAGAAGAAGAAGGAGGAGACGGTGGAGGCCGGAGGAGCTCGGAGGCGAGGGGGTTCGCGGCGAGGTTGCAGAGGTCGCCGACGGTGGAGGAGAGGCGAGAGGCGGCTGCGGCGACGACGCAACACCGAGCTCGGAAGCATCGCGCGGCGATGGCGGTGGAAGATACTTCGGAGAGGAGGTGGCGGAGGTCGGCGTCGACGGCGCTTCGGCGAGGTCGGGGTCGGGTTTGCCGGCGACGAAGAAGAGGGAAGAGGAAGAGGGAGAGGAAGAAGAAGGGAGAAAAGGAAGAGAGAGAAGAAGAGAAAGAGGAAGAGGGAGAGGGTTCGCCGCCGCATCTCCTCCCTCCCTGGCGACGAAGAAGAAGGAAAAGGAAGAGGGAGAGGAAGAAGAAGGATGTAAAATTGTCATTCACTTATTAATTAACCATGGTTAAGTATTTTAACTGTGGTTAACGAAATTTCTCTAACGGAAATTAACGGCAGGGACATATCTGAATACATTAGGACTTTTGCAGGGACGAATTATGACAGTTGAGCTTTGTAGGGATGTATCTGCAATTCACCATGTTTGCAGGGATGTGTATGCAATTAACGCTAAAAAATATATGCATATGGGTATCCGTACCCAATCTAGATCCGACCTATATCCAATCTATACCTGGTCTTAAGTCGGTAGTATACGGATAGTCACTACATAGACTTGCTCAAATAGACCCGATGGGTATATTATTATCTTAAGAACACAGACCCGGACCCAATCCGAAGTTAAATGGTTATGGTATATATATATATATATATATATATATAGGCTAGGGCTACTATACTCTTATGAGTATAAAGCACTTCGTACTCATAAATTGTCTTCAACGATGAAGCTTCCGGATCGACGATCCACTCCGTTAAATATGATCTAAACTATTTGAAACTTGTAGAAAATAAATTTCGTAATTTTTCGAAATCATAATAAAGTTCATCAAGCGGGTATAAAATGAACGGTCAAAATTGAACGATGTCTTAAAAATGGATGATCAAATCCTTCAATTTAAGATCAGAGTTATTGATCTTTATCTATGTAGTGAATAGAATTTTCTATCAAAAATTCAACTGATTTCGATTCTTTTACACCGTTAAACTAGCAAATATTCCATACCGACCGCTAAAAATTGCCGATTTGGTGACCTTTGATCGTAAGGTAAATGATGTCGAAAAATTATAAAATTTGATTATTAGACGTTTTAAATGCTCTAGATAACGTTTAACGGTGTGGATCGTCGATTCGGAAGCTCTATCATCGAAATCAACTTATGAGTACGAGGGTGATCGTATTCATAAGAGTATAGTAGCCGGACTATATATATATATATAGAGAGAGAGAGAGAGAGAGAGAGAGAGAGAGAGAGAGGAGCTAGGCTGGTATACTATCGGTAGCACGGAGGCCTCTGTGCTACCAAGTTGTTTTCAATGATGTGGCTTCCAAATCTACGATCTGCTCCGTTAGACTTAATGTAGACTATTGAAAGTATTTGGAAACTAAATTTCATAATTTTTCGGCATCATTTACCTATCGAACGAGTAGTCTAAAAATGAACGGCTGAAAATAAAAATCTCATAAAAAATAATGATAAAAGACTTAAATTTAAGATCAGATGTACTGATCTTACTCTAAATAGTGAAAAAAAATTCTATAAAAATTTCATTAGATTTGGATTGTTTTACATCGTTAAATTTACAAACGCACCACATCTACCATTAAAATTGTCAATTTTGAAACCTTCTGATCACTAAACACATGGATGGTCAGCCAAGAAGTCAGCTATTGCTTGCCCTTTCACCACCTTTGCCAGAACGTAATTAAAAGGAAATTCAGACAACGCTAACATCCATCTTCCAATTCTTTCTCTTAACACCAATTTAAATAACATATACTTGATCAAATTGGTTTTGCAAACAACTAACACTTCGACTGGCAGAATATAATATCTCAACTTAGTACAGGCATAATATAATGCGAAGTATAATTTTTCTATTGCCGAATATCGTTGTTCGGCATCTAACAAACGTCGACTGAGATAACAAATACCTGTTCTTCTTTCTAACCATTTTCTTAAGCTAACAAGCATCCCAGATTTTCATCCACAGCCGATTATAACTTCATTAGCTGACCCAATTGAGAAGGAATGAGAACTGGAGGATTAGCCAAATACTTTTTGATGTTTTCAAATGCTTCTTGTTGTTCCTCCATCCATATAAACTCCTCTTGGTTTTTAAGCCGAAGTAACGGAGTAAACACCCCTATTCTACCGGCTAAATTTAATATTAAGCGTCGTAAATAGTTCATTTTTTCTAAAAGGCTTTGCAATTTTTTTATGTTCTTAGGCGGCGGCAACTCTATATATGATTGCCTTTGCCTTGTTTTTATCTATTTTGATTCCTCTTTGATGTACTAGAAATCCGAGAAAATTTCCTGCTAAAACTCCAAAAGCGCACTTCAGCGGATTCATTTTTAAATTATATATTTTCATACGCTTAAAAGCAAGTTCTAAATCAACCCAACGATCGCTTGGCGATGTAAACCTCCAACATTTTACCGATCAAATCATGAAAAATAAAATTCATTGCCTCTGATAAGTGGCTCCAGCATTTTTTAAACAAAATGGCATCACTATCCATTTGAAATTTTCAATAGATCCTGGGCATCTAAAAGCCGTTTTTGATACATCTTCTCTGACAATAAAAATTTGATTATAACAAACATGACCATCCATAAATGATAGAATTTTATAGCCGGCTGCCGAGTCCGCTAGTATGTCAGTTATGGGCATCGGATATTCATCTTTAGGCGTAGCCAAATTCAAATTTCTAAACTCAATGCAAACTCTAAGTTTGCCATTCTTTTATCGCCCTGGTACAATATTAGATACCCAATCAACAAAATGGATTGCTCTAATAAGCCCAACCTTTAAAAGATTTTAAATTTTTTTTAAATTTGAAATACAATACTCGGTTCAAACCTATGAACCAGCTGTTTGTAAGGCTTATATCTCTTTTTAATAGGGAGCCAATGTTCTATAATTTCTCAACTCAACGCAGACATTTCCTCATAACTCTAAGCGAAGCAGTCCTTATATTTCATCAGCAACTTTATTAGCTCCTCTTGTTGTTGAGCCGAAAGATGTGAGCTAATATACGTTGGCCTTTTATCTTCGTCCGACCGTAAATTCACCTCCTTTAGTGGATCCTGAGTTTCCAGCTTTTTCTCGCCGATCTTGATCGGCGATTCTTCTATATGTTCTGTTTTGACCCCTTCAGGAATTTCAGTGCAAGTCTGATCAGGCTTTAACACAGCCTTTATCTCTTGAGCCGTATCCTTTTTTCTAGATCGGCTCTAGAACTTAGAGTTTCATCATGTAATTCTTTGTTGGCCACCTTAGCCGATTCAATGCATGATCTTTCCTTGGCCGATTTTGCCGATCTCATTACTGATTTCGCATAGAACTTTTCATCGGCGAATTCAGCCGATCTAATACATGATTTTTTATCGGCCAACTCAACCGATTTGATAAAGTAGCCGACTTCTTTGGTCGGCTTATCTTGCCGAAGCTCGGCTAGAGTCTCAGTCCCAAGCTTTTAATATTCTATTNATATATATATATATATATATATATATATATATTAGCTATTGGTGGAACGTGGAGAGGATTGGTTTCGTCGTAAGTCGGCGACCAAATCGGATGAAACAAAAATTGTAGATTCGATGCCCCAGTCGTGCTGAACGCGCTGGCACGATCCGATTGAAAATCCGACGGACGGATCTCCGAAAATCGCATAAAGTTCGCTGAGGGGTCGAAATTGGCAAAACAAAAAAATTGCCAAAAGCCCTATATTTTATGTACCGTTTTACGTGATTTCAAATGTCGAGGTGCGTAAGTGCGAAATGCTCGAGCTGTGAGGGACTTGGCTAGAAATATGCGGCTGGGGAGGACTAAATTGCATTTTTGCCAACCTATATAAGAGCTAATGTTAGGGTTTCCATGCAAACCCTAACCCTAGTTGCCATAGCTCCCTCCAGCTGCGCCCTAGCCGTCACCAGCACCCCCTGCCCTTGCCACGCCGACGATGAGAGACTCCGGCCGCCGGAAAAAGGCCGACATTGCCTCTCCTCCACCACACTCTCCACCAAGCTACTGTCACATGGCCGTGGACCTCAGGGTTAACCATACACATTGGATCCCTCTTCACTGGCCGCAACCCGGCCTTCGGCGCTGTTCCCGCCGGCCGCTGTCGTTCGCGCGCGCAGCTGGCCAATCTGCAGTTTGGCTCAGCCAGCTCAGGCCAAGCTTAGCTCAGATCGTGGCCCGCGAGCCACCAGCGCCCTAGACCGGCTGTGCCACCTTCCTGGATCTCTAGCGACCTCCCTCATGCTGCCCCGTGGCCTCGGAGCTCCACCGGCCGCCGCCCTAGCTCCCTGCGGCCGCCCAGACTCAGCCCGGGCCGAGGCTTGGCCGCATAGCCTCCTGCTCGCCGCCGCCGCTGCCCACGATCGGCTGTGCCGTCCTCCCTCGGCCTCTGACGACCGGTCGCCGTTGCCCCGGAGCTCCCCCGGCTGCCGTTTGGCCGCTGCTACCTCCCTGAACCGAGCGGAGTTGTGCGGGCTCGCGGCTCTCCACCACGTCACCGGCCACCTCCCGCCGTTGGCCAGCGAGAGCCCNGGGCCGAGCTTGAGTCAGCTCATAGCCGCGAGCTGCTACCGCTTCGGGGTTGGCCGCGCCGCCCTTCCTCGGCCTCCGAAAACCCCTCGTCGTCGTCTCTGCGGGCCCCCGGCAGCCGCCGTGTCTTTCTGCAGCCACCCGGTGTAGGTACGGGCCGAGCTTGGGTCCGCGTCGTCTCCGCGCGCCGCCGCCGCCACCCACCATCAGCCACGCCGCCCTTCCTCGGTCTCCGGCGACTGGCCGCCATCGCCTCGGAGCGCCCTCGGCCACCACCAAGCCGCCGCTGCCTCCCTAAATCGAGCCAAGCCATACGGGCTTGTCCCGGTCCACCGCGCCACCGGTCGCCTCCCACCGCCGGCCAGCGCATGCCCGGGCCTCCTCCCACCGGCCGCAACCATCCTGCGCCGATGCGCCCGCCGTCCAACTGCCGCCGGCCTTCCTGTGCTCCCACTGGTACCGGTAAGTGCAGTTTATGAATTCTGCACACTGTTTCGAGTTCGGATCGCTGTTCCGGCAATCCGAGGACACCCCGACGCTCCTGGAAGTGAGCACGACAATCCCTGGTCTGTGCCGATCATCATGCTCACCTCCTTTGGGGTCAGCGAAGCCCCGATTTGCATGCTAAGCACTGTTTAGGCACTGTGTGCGCTATTCACTGAAGTTCGCGTCGCTCCCGCCCTCTCCACAGTGGTCGGCCATGCTTCGAAGTGTGAGCACGGCCTCCGACACATCGAGACCTGTCAGCAGGTGTCTCGGCCAGGCTCGAATGTCCTCAGTTTGCACTGTCGAGCAGTAAAACCCCAAAAATCACATAACATGATGTGATTTTAGGTAGTCTCAGGGGCTTATATGCAATTTTACATTTCATGGCTGCTATGGGCAGTGTGTGCAGGCAGCGGGTGACCTCTGGACTGGTTGTCCAAGTTTCTAGGCCTTTTCGAAAATCGAATGTTGATTTCTGGTGCGTTTTTCGGCGAAATCTGCCGACAGAACACGATTCCGTTCAGAATCATTCCGACGGTGCCTCACGAAAAATTATATGGTCGCTGTGCCTTGTTGGCTGGTCACCCGCGTCGTTTTGAGGGTTCAAAAACGACGGGTAAGCGACGTTGGGTTCCGGTGTCGAAATTGACACTTCCGGGAACCCGGATCGGAACGATTATCTGACGATAATCGTTTCAATGTGAGGATATGTGTTTGCTACCAGGTCACACAAATTATTGTGTTTAGTGGCAGTGGGTGACTCGTGGCATGAGTCGATGAGTTCCGGGACGGTTCGTGGGTCCCAGTGGAGTCCCGATGCGATTTTCAAGACTTCCGGCAAGTTACGGCAATCGGTTTTAGAAAATCGATTCCCGTGGGGATTACTGGTGGGGATTGTGAGAGTTAGTGGTTCATATTCGTGGATTGGGTTCTAACCCGGTGGACCCTTCGTAGGTCCGGTTGATATTTCTTCCGTAGTTGGGAGATCAGTGCTGCGTACGTACAGGTGGGTACTTCGATCCGAAATCAATACAGTGGTGCACGCTCGATGACATCCTTTCCACCCTTCTCCTACTATCATGTTGCATTCTATTTGTTGAGCCTTGCACCTTTATTTCCTATTTATCGCTCTACTTGGTTTATTTACATATCTAGCATCATAAGTAGAAGTAGAGCAGGTTTATCATTACAGATGAGATTTGTGAACTAGTTGGTCGGTTCTTGTATCTCATACTTTGACCTGTTCGGTCGGTTCATTGCATCTAGCATTATGACCTACTTGGTCGATTGGACTACTTGGTGACCTATACGGTCGGTATACCCTGAGGGGTAGGATTGTCGGCTAGTTGCCGATGGTTGGCTATTGAGCATATCAGTATCGAGCGCCACTACTCATTCGTATTTCACGAACACTAGCGGTCTGATCCACCGCGGCCAAGTGTTCTTTTCCGAAAAAGTGGTTGGACATGCCAACCCGTGAGCCCAGCGGCCTAGGCTGGGTTATATGCAGGTAGAGTGATAGTGCCACAGGCCTGAGGCCTAAGGACCGATATGGCAGGTTTCAGATTGGATATTTTTTGACTTATCGTTCGATTGATGCATACATACAATAGCGATAGTTATTCATATATACATCTCGATCTTTTATTTATCGCTGCTACTGTATTACTTTTACCCATACTTTTGTTTATCCTCCTTGACTGGTGAGTACCCTCGCCCTCGTCGGCTTGCAGTACCCACCGGGAGGGGAGACATGTATACATGTTCTCACCCCCCACCCCCCTTTCAGGTGACGTCACGGGTCCGAGTCGGGAAGATTCGTGAGGTGTGCAGCTTAGCATTCGATAGATCCATCATGTAGTATCCTTGTTTTATTTATTAATTAATTAATGTACTTAATTATTTTATGTCGGTTGGTGCATGCAAATTAAGGTGGCTTGGATGCCACGTGCACCCATGCATGCTTATCAACAAATTAGGTGGGCATTGCCTAATTTGTTTACTTCTCTCTTTGTTCGACCGAAGCAAAGAGCTCGGTGGAGGTAGCCGCGAGCACGAGTTCGACGCCAACGACGCGCCGCGAAGCCGTTCGAGGGTACGGTTGGGATCGTAGCGCTGCGAGGAAGCTAGGCGAGGGTGTGTTTTCGCCGTTCTCGACGCCGCGTCAATGTCCGATTAGCCTTTGAGGTGAGTGTTCCGTTGCATTGCTTCAAGTATTATTATTTCGAGCTTGGTGCTGATTTGCAGAATTTCCAGCGTCGACCGTCGGTATTTCAGTTCGTACTCGGCGTAGGAGCGTCGGGTTTCGACGGGACTTGGTTCGTTGGATTTGGGACTTCGAGAGGAATCCACGAAGCCCTTACTTGCTGGATTTGGTAAAGGTTTGCTAGGTCGGAATTTCGCTCCTCTCTGTTGCTGTTTTTGGAGGCAGAATTAATGTTTATTGTCGGATTCTCCGTGTAGAGTTTAGCGGGAGCTTGACTTCGGGGCCTTTGGAGGTTTTCGGACGTTTCGGCAAGTTGTTCCGCAGCCGAGGGGAGTTCCGTGCTGCCAGGGATTAGCGATCGAGGTGGGTTACATCGGTTTATTCCTAAGTATTATAGTAGTCGACATGTATGATTTCCTGTTTTTGTAAATCATGTGGTAGCTCAATTTCGTCGATTGTATAATGAATGAAATTAGCTTGAGGGCATGACTTGTAACTATAAATATACATGTTGGACTTAGAATTAAACTTAGGAGAAAACCAACGTTCGGGACCTGGCATATGTTAAACTACCTGATTTAGCCTAGGGGCCGTTGTATTATTTTATACTGTTGCAGTATCCTCATAGTGAGTATTCCAGGTAGTTTAGTTTTTAGTTACGCTCGTGCTGGGATGCCGAGTGTATTTTTACAGTAGCGTTCAGGCTGTTCCGGACTGTTGGGTGTCGTCGGAGTTGACGGTGGACTCGTATCGCCTTTTTGGCGTTAGATTGTGCCCCGAGGGCACGTTACCTGTTGGTTGTTAGACCAGTTAGAGTAGGTTACTTGACTTAGCCTGTGAGAGCAGTATGAACTTGACAGAGATACTTGTAAACTCGTTGGGTCGCGCCCACGAATGCCATTCCGGAATGAGGTTTCAGTGCGATGAGTGTCGCAGTTTCTGTTGGACAGTTCTTGAGCCGGCTACCCTCGGGGTGGTGTACGGCGCAGCTAGATACAGGCAGGGTGGGTCCGTTTTGGGCAGCCCGGATAAGATAGTGAGTGACGCTTTTCCCTACCTTTGGTGAGGTTGTGACGTGAGTGGAGTCTTAGCCGTCCTATTGGACCTTTTCTGGAACCGACTACTCTTGTGATATGGTGTAGTCTAATTAGGCGAGACGGGTGTATTCACAGTCTTCAGAGAGTTTTCTCCGCCGGTTACTCTTGAGATACGGTGTAGTCTAGTAGACGAGACGGGTGTATTCACAGTCTCTAGAGAGTCTTCTCCGCCGGTTACTCTCGAGCTACGGTGTCACCTAATTAGACGGGATGGGTGTATTCACAGTCCCTAGAGAGTTTTCTCCACCAGCTACTTTTGGAGTAGGTTACGGGTTCGATCCGACAGGCGAGACGGGTGTGTTCATAGTCCCTAGTGAGATTGAGTTAGTTGTGACTTTTACTACAGTTGGTTAGTGTAGATCATGCTAGTGTAGCGATATGTAGCGGTAGATTTCTTTCCAGCTTTTCCTGCTAGCCTTGTTACCTTCTGTAGACTTAGTGGGTGGACCGATGATTGTTGAGGGCGGCACCCACTGAGGACTACTTGTTTCTACAGTAGTTCTCACGCCCAGTTGTTACTCCGTTTTTACAGAGTCTTCGTATTCGGCTGCTGCTGTTGTTGGTCAGGAGCTAGGCAAGGGCATCACGAGTTAGAGCCCTACCCGAGGAGCAGAGCTAGAGGCACCCCTACTGCAGGTAGATGTTTTGGTTTGGGTTCATGTACATACAGACTTTTAACTCGCCAACGCGAGTAGCTTTGTACTCTGGGATTCAGTGTATGTATATGGAACTCGATTTTTTTTACTTTACTAGTTCTTCTAGCAGCTCTATACTACTGTTTGTAGTATTGTATATTTTACAGGTACAGCTGTCACTTCGTATACAGGAGAAATTCCTTTGCATACGGCGGATTTGTCGGCGTGCCCGGGGAACGTGTAATCCGGGGCGTGACACATCAGCCCGTTACTTTGGTTAAATTCTCAAACTCATCTTTTAAATAATTAACTTAGACTTATTGGTTCATGATTTCCCTTATTTGAATAATTGAGATTTTGTGAATGTAATAAAGGACTTACAGTTTTCTTTTGAGATGAAAACTGTTTTCTACCCTTCGTTGTAGCATGTTTTACAAGAAAAGGTTTTCGTGTGGAAAACAATTTTTAAAAGGTTTTCTTCTTGGTTTTCAGGACTTAGTATTTCAAAATGAGTTTCCGGATAGAAAATATTTTTAAACTAATAGATGTGGATATGTGATTATCTGTGATGAAATGAATGTGAATGGTGAATGTATGTATATGCTCATATGATTGTGGTTGTATATTGTACTTGTGCGACGCCGTGCAAATACAGGAAAGACTCTGTTCGTGTCAACAGCGGACTTCCTGTATTTGTGGCGGATCTGACATACTCTGGGGTCAGGTGTTTCAAAAAAAAAAAAAAAATTGGGTGCTTTTGCATTGATCGCATTGATTTTTAAGTCAAATCGGGACCCCGGGGCGTGACAACTCCCTCCTCAGTAACCTATACGAATGAAATATGATCCGGGTCAATGTCGGCCCAGTTGATCATATGGCCAATTTCTTCTACATTAATATCCACCATCTAGACCGTCCCTTGGCCCTAATTTCTTCCATGCGATCTCCGACACATTGGAAAAGCTTCCCATGCAAGGTGGACAGTACACATTCGTTTGTGTGAATCCAATCATGCGTAAGCAACAGATTATAGTGACTATCTGCATCCACTACGAAAAAAGCTGTTCGAAAGGTCTTGGATCCTACGTCGTGAGCACACCCCTCGCCTGTTGACCGTTCCCAGTGAAATAGGTCATGGTTGTATTAGTGGGCTTGAGTTCATCCTCACTCTTGCCCAATTGCTTGAAAAATGATGTAGGCATGACATTGACCATTGCGCTACCAGTGACCATAACTCGGCCTACAGGCCGTCCTTCTATCATGACCCTTATGAATAAAGGCCTGACAAATCTTGTCTGCAAGGCCGATGGCTTTTCGAAAATCACCGTATTGGCCGCTTTCGCATCTTCAAGCTGAAGTTGAGCCACTGTAAGCTCTTTCCCATTGTAATCGGTTCTTCCAATTCTATAGATTCTGCCTTGAATGAGTGTGGTAGAGCATATACCATGCTTATATCAGCCGAACTTTCTTCGGCCGATTTTTCCTACACTTTTTGTTTCTTATCTTCTGATTCTTTGCTGCCTCGGCCAAAGAATCACTTTCCGACCGAACCTCCCTCTCCTTGGGAGGTCACCTGTCTCGCTTGATGATCGTCTCTAACGAGGCGATCTTCTCCTCCAAAGCCTTCCGAGTAACTTTCTTTGTCGGTTTACTCGGTGTCAACTGTTCAATCTTGGATTTCAACCATGGTACAGGCCTAGAACCGCCCGCTTCATAATCATTTTTCATAGGCCGAAAAGACGGCTGTAACTCAAGCCAATTCCAGACATTCGGCCTCATCCCCTTTGCTTCCCAATGATATCTTGCTTGGCTTGCATTCTTTGCTGTCGGCGATTTTGAGTCTTCGTCAGCATCGGCCCATGCCATTTGGTCGGTGCTTTTGCAGTGTACGTACCACTGATCAATTGGCACATTGGCAGGCACCTTGATGGTCATGAGATGTTCTCTCATAATTTCTCTTCTCTCCCACGGTCTCGGCCAAGGTTGAATGCCGAGTTCGTTGACTAATTTTCGACCGAGGAATTCAATGTCATCCTCGGTCATCCCCTCAAACTCAGGCTCAGGTCTCAGCCTAGCCTGATGATGCCAGTTAGGCCAATATCCCGGTTACATTTGTTGTGCGCCGAAGGGCTTCTCAGGGTAGCTTCTTCTGCTCATTCTTTCTTCAGTTTGACAATTATAGTAATCATCTAGGACCTTTTGTATCACCACGTCTTTCTTATCCTTTCTAGACTCCACTTTTTATTTGGAGTCATTCGAATCTTCTTCCGAACAGTCGTTCGGATCATTTTCTGCTTCAGAAAGATCTTTCCATTCTTCAGGGAATACCATAAACTCCTTCCATTCCCCATACAGTTTCTTCTCTTGTATAATCGCCTCCCAGTCACGGCGAGTCATCTCGGCCTTGCATCGTATGCACAGCCGAAGAGATCTCTTGGTATTAGCAATGTCTTGATCAACTTTTCCCTCAAATGATGCTTTCCCTTTGATGTCCACCATGTTAACCTATGAGGGAAAAAGATTTTGATCAACTTCTATATTTTTATTTTCTTGGTCAGCAAATATGAGCCGACCTTCATTAATCTCTTTTTGAATTTGTCTTTTGAAGGCGATACATTCATTAGTCCTGTGGCTCCACGAGTGATGCCACTCGCAATACTTTCTTCTTTTTAATTCTTCTCCGGAAGGTATTGTTTGACCTTCCTGAAGCTTAATTCTGCCATCCTTTAACAACCGATCAAAGATCATATCGGTCTTTAAGACGTCAAAAGAATAAGTATATGCAAAAACGGGCGCTTTCGCTTCGCTAGTTCTAGCTGGCTTCAGCAGCGCACATTTATAAAGTTATCAGTTTTTAACCATTTGCGCTGCATATATTTCAGCCTCATTAGCCGAATCTTCAGTTCCACTAGAAGTATTCGGCTCATCTTGAGCCGAAAATTTCTCAACAAAAGAGATATTTTTCTTTTTCCTCTTATTCCAATCCTTACTTCGGCTCCATCTTGGCCGATCCTCATTATTGTCTTTCCTGAATTGCTCATATTGAGCAATCCGGACGCCCAAGTCGAACAGATTTGGGAAATACTTATCTTCAAAATGATCTTTAATTTTGAAGCGCAAACCATTGAATGTCATTTTAGCAAATTCTGATTCTGGCATTCTAACGAAACAACGACTTCTTGCCATTTTGAATTGGTTTAAATATTCCTCTACCAATTCCCCCAGCTTTTACCGATATTGGGCTAAATCAGGGACCAATAATTCCGGCTCTGATCTATAAAATTGCTCATGAAACTTTCTCTCCAATTCATCCGTCTTGGATAGAATTGGCGGGTAAACTAGTATACTAAGTGAATGCCGTCTTAGTTAACGACGTGTTGAACAATCTAAGTTTAAGAAACGGATCTACGGCGGCCTCTCTAAGGTGGCCTCTCTATTATTGGGCCATAAACCGCGCCACGTGTTCGACCATGTTTTCGGTCTCAGCGCCCAAAAATTTGTCGAATTTTGGCATTTTTCAATTTGTTGGGTAAGAATGTTCTAGATCTATGTTCGCAGGATAAGGAGACCTATAGCCCCCACTCTGAAAGTATTTCGAATGGCTTCTTCAATCTGAGCGTACAACTCATTATTGTTTCCTGGTGCGGGAATAAGAGCCTGTGCCTGAACTGGGTTCTATCCTGGAGGCACCCAATATTTGTGCCGCAAGATTCATACCTTTCATCACATTGGGGGCTTGCCCCCTAGGCCTTACCCCTATATTCTGGGGCTGGTAAGCCGGTAATGGCGGTGGAGGAAGTAAACCCCACGCCACTTCCAGCTATTGACCGGTATTTGCATTCGCCAATCTGTAGGCGGCTTGAAACGGTGTTACCTGAGGCTGCGTAATCGCCGGTGTAACTGGATTTTGCAACACCTGCGTGCCCACAGGTCCTGGCAGGCCCGCAGATGGTTGTTTGTTTCGAGTCAATAACTGCCCAATCCGCATATGGCTGAAGAGCCGAAATACTTATATATTGCTCAGAGTTGGTTGAGAAAAGAGAAATACAGAACCAAAGTATGCCACTACAGTGCACACTCCCGAAAGGAAATCTAATCCTACAAACTACCCCTAGGAAAAGCAGTGAATGCGAGGAAAAGAGAAAAATTACAGTTAGACTACTCCTAGAAAGCAAGAGAAAATGTGTGGAATTGAAAGTGGTCTTCTCGTTCGCAGAAAAAAAAAGACCCCTCTATTAGGCGTCCTCTTTTTATTTATAGCTCTGCCTGCTGGTTATTCAGTTATTTTCCATTATCGGCCACGTTCCTATTTCTGTGGGCTGAGTAACTAGGCCAGGTAACTGAGTCCGTTATACCCACTCTTCAGTTTTAGACGCATCTTTTCCCAATTCCTGTCGCATCATATGTGGTCTAATAGCTGGCTTCAGGGGTCGCTCTCGTGGTACACTTGGTCTACCACATGGCGCAAATTTTGTGGCATGAACTACATTGCAGTTTTGGAATTTTAGCTAGCAGGGATTTAATGTACCTAAATTGAGAGCCAAAAGAACTCTATCCTGGACCTGCAGCTAATTAACCTCGGGTTTCCAAGAATATTTTTTTGTGAGATAGGTAGCACGCTACCCGCTTCGTTTATTTCATTTAGAAATAAACTTAGCTAGAAATGTGAATCAACTAGGATTCGAACTTAGGTCTCGGGTACCAACCACCAAGATTATTGAGTTACCATCTGAGGAGAAAAGAGAACCTTTAAAATTTTTAATATAATAGAACGGACTTTTGTAGTTTAATTACTTCATAAACCAGAATCATCTACGTTAAAGTTGCACCATGGGAGAAATCCACAAATAGCCAAATAGATTGTTAAAGTTGTACCATGGGTAGCCAAATAGATTGTCCTCATGACATAATTTGTCCGCACTGCTCACTACTATTCTGTACATACCACGAAAGGGAAAGCTCCAAAACACTCCGGTGTTTTAGAAGAATCATAGCCAATGCAGTCTGCCATCAAGAAACTGCTTTGTCAAACCAAGCCTCAGAAGCCTGAGAATAACACACGGAAATGTGATTGCAGTTTGTGATCAATAAGGGCATAATTATTGAGAGGATGATTTGCATAAGTTTGACTGCAACAAAACAAAATTAACACTTACTGTCACTTTCCAAATGTGGAAAAGGTGAAATTTTACTTTTCTTAGCAGGACTAATTAAAGATTTAAGGGAAATCCTCATAAATTAGGAATGTACATTTGATCATTGTTGCTGTAGATACAAAAATCTCAAGGCTGTAACACTGAAGAAGTCCAAAATTTTATCCCTAACGAAATCCAAAAAGAAAAAGTAGGTAGCCTTGGTTCTCTACAAGATTTGAGAACCCTCCCAAAATTTCTTCCTCACGATTAAAACTCTTTCTTCTCCGGAGGAAAGAGCATCAACTTTTGGCTCCACTTCTGATGACCAGTCATCCCATCTCAATGCTGCCAACAACCTCTTGATGTACTCTATAACAGGAACTTTGTCCCTGATAATGGCAAAACCAAGAGGTCGCAGCATCCGATCCATGTCGATAAGTAGATCCTCCAAACTACATCCTTGTTTCTGTATCTCAGAGAACAAGAGCCAAGCATGAAGCAAATCATAAGTGCGTGGGTAAGTCGAAAACGACTCACACCTGCATTTAAGAGAAATAAGAACAATTTAACAAGCATCCGAAGTAACTCACACTTGAATTTAAGCAAATTATAAATAATTGAACAAGCACTTGCTGCTGTCCAACAAGGAAAACAAAACACAATTTGGAATTTGTCCTATAACAAAAGCCATTTGTATAAAAACAAGCAGACGAAAGTTCAGATGGACCAGGAAGATAGTAGAACTTTTATCTCAAGGGAAACCAAAAGTCAAATCAGGAAACTCGACAAGTTCAAGAAATAGATCAGCGCCATGTTGAAAGGTATAGGTTGTTTGGTTTGCACGGACCATGTAATGACTGCCACCAAATAAAAGAACAGTTCAAAGGTTAATTAGGGGTGGCAAGGCTATTCATTGTGTGAAACGGAAAATACAGAAACTTGGAATTATCACTGAATTATCACTCTTAAGTCTTGAAATTCATTAGACAATGATAAGGCGAGAAGCTTGTAAATATGAGAATGATGGGAAAACTTCTAGAGTAGCAGCATGGTTATGGAGGGAATGAAAGACTTCATTAAGTTTTTACACAATGTATGCTTGAAAAGAACGTGAGAAAAGAAAACAGTAAGAAATCATTCAGAGAACCTATTTAACAGTTCACTGCATCAACTGTGCATGGTCAAACTCATTGTTTATATTCTTATACAAGAACATAGGCCCGATGCAGTACCGTTACTCGATCCCGGTATCGGTACTCACCAACAGATACCGGTACTCAACACAAAGATGCACAAACCCGAGAGCTCCCCTTCGTGTAATCCCTCTAGTGTACCGGTACACCTCTCAGGTACCGGAACACAACACTCAAAATCCTGCTTCTACAGATTTTAGTGTTCGAACTCCAACTCGCACAGCTCTGAGTCCGTTTTTGCGCCTATTTCATGCCAAAACGCTTCTAACTCGTCCCGACACTCTACAGATGTATCGACAAGTCACTGATGCTGCAGTCAGTCCAACAGCTAAACTCCAGAGACGCTATATTCTCCCCCACTACAAAAAGTTTCGTCCTCGAAGCATAAAGTCATACCGACATAAGAGAATATGATAACTTAAGAGAATATGGTAACTCCTACCAGTGTCAGCTCATGATAGTGCAGAAATCACTATCTGTGAGATCTCCTACCAGAAGATCAACTAGTAAAGAGTCTTAATGGCTAATATAATATTATTATGATTATCAGAATTTTAGAAGAAAGCAAAACCATAAAAAGTTAGGCTGCAAGATAAAAACATAACTTGAAAAAAAAAATGAAATTTATTTGGCGGATCATGACATGGATCTTACATATCAGAATTAGTTGATGGTCCAAAATTTAAGCAATCTGTTGATTTTTATATTCCTTCAACATTTCCGAAAATATTCGATGATATTGATTTTAGAGAGTCATAGGCCTGCTATCTCAGTCCAATTGTTATTGTAAAGATTTATGTTCAGCCTCAATAATGAGAGCATGAGTAGTTTCACTGCGGCTTAATCATTACACACATACACCATCAATAAGGAATTGTGTAATGAACCAACAGAGTTACATGGAGCTGAAAGTTAGGAACATACCAGTCATGAACAGTTCCTATTAAACCTCTGTCATAGATTATCTTCAGTTTCCCAGATTCAACAGCAGGAACGACATTCATCACCCAGACATCTTTATTTGTGAGTGATGCTGCAAAACCCCCAACGTTTGCCCTCATATCCATAACATTTCTAAACAAATCCTTTTCTATCTCAGATTCCATTTGCTTCCAATACTGTGTCACCCTATAGTGCCAAATCTCCTGATTTAGCCAATAAGTACATGATTTCAGGCTTGGAATTTGATAACAAATGATTGCATGAAGGAAACTACGACAAAAGAATTATAACTATACCACATTTCACTCACATGGTCTTCAAAGAACTTCTCAGGACTGGATCCTATCTCTTCTAAGCGAGGGGGTGGTGCTGTAAGCCTTTGCGGCCATGGAAGCAGTTCACTGCCTTTTGCCCTATGAATTCCTGCTCCAGGGTATAAAAAAATAGAATATTGTTAGGCCTCACAAACTATAGCAAGGCAAAGCTGTAAGCCTGTAACCAGCAAAACCTTCTGTTTAAACAAAATTTCAAGCAGAAAGAAATGTTAAGCTTCAAAATATTTAGGACCTTCCAATGAAAACTTGGTAATTTCTAACAACACAAATGTTCAAGCACTTAGTTCTTTGACACCATGTGTGATACCCAATAGTCTTGCATCAGATAATGTGGGCGAGTGTGAAGGGCTAATATGTGACGGAGATACTAGAAATAATAAATAGGCTCCAGCATTTTAGGCTAGTGGTTTTGACCCTATGAGTAATTACAGCTAATGGGATAGGTTGTCACAATTGGTATCAGCGCCAGTTCACCAGCCGGAAGTGTGAGATTAGCCTTTCACATCGTCTGGTGATCTTGAGTTACGTCTGTGATAGGACTGTCAAGTACATCAAGACCTAAAATGAGGGGAGTATTTGACACCCCAACAGTCCCACACATAGTTACCTAGAATAGGGTTCGATGTGGTACATAGTACTAGGCCATAATTTATCCGGTACCCAATATGAAGGGGGTAGGATTGTGCGGATTGCTACTTCGATACCAATTGGGGTTAGGGTATTCTACTAAATTTAAATTTTAAAGCTCGAAGTTCAAATATCCAAATACTGAAGTCCAAAACAACAAAGCTAACAACACAGACACAAATATATCAGAATAACAATCCAATTCCAACGCAAGTGGATAAAGAAAAAAAAAACCTAATTTTTTATCACTTATTCATCTTTCCTTTGCCTTTCCCACTGCTTGCTGCAAAACTTGAAATACTTGTCTGATGAAGTCCGATGCGACAAACTTCTTGCGCCTTTCCAACAACAGATGACGTCTTTGAAGTCTAACTTCCTTTGACGAATTTTTTTTTTTATAAATAAGCTTACTCAAAACTTCTTTTATAAAAATAGTCCTCTAAATTTTATTACAAAAATAGGCCTCAAATAGGCTAGGTCAGCGCGGATATGTAAAATCTTTATATGCGGTGAATGGTTCACCGCATTTGTGGGACTCGGGCAAGCCTGGAAAAGTGCGTGAAAAATTAAGAATGTAGTAAATTTGTTACTGCGTTCTCTTAAAGGCGGTGAACAGTTTACCACGTTTAAAGACGGTCAACCGTTCACCGCATTTAAAGACGGTGAAAGATTCACCGCCTTAAAATGCGGTAAACCGTTTACCCCTTTTATATGTGGTAAACAATTCACCGCCTTTAATTAGAATACACGAGCCCCGCCCGAACCCTTCTCTCCCCGAACCCTTTCTCTCTGACTCCTCTCCCCGAGCTCCTCTCTGTCCCCCTCACTCCTCTCCCTCACTCCGCCCGAACCCGACGACTCCGACGCCGCCGTCGCTGCAGCCGTCGCCGGCGTCGAAGCCTCTGCTGCTGCTGCCACCGCCAAGGCCGCACGAGCTCCAAGGGGAAAGGGGATACTAGGTGAGAGCATTTGATGGAGGACAGCGTTTTGGGACAATGACGACAAATCGGTCGGAGAGTTTAAATGGAGTGCTTAAAGGTGTACGTGGTTTACCTATCACGGCATTTGTGGCCGCTACATTTTATAAGGTGACCAATTATTTTGTTAAGCATCGTGATAAAGGTGAGACATACTCTACAGTATTGGTACCAAAACAGGAGGCGCTAATTAAGAGTTGTATGATAATCGCAAGAAGACAACATGTGCATCGCTTCGGAGTAAACGAGTGTCAAATTACTACCGGAAATGAACAATTTGAGGTGGTTCTTGATGGAAGAAGCTCGACTTGTTCATGCCATGAGTTTGAGCTCACTAGGTTGTCATGCTCACACCTTCTAGCTGTATGCAGTAATGGTCAAATGCACATTGACTATTATAGTCTGTGTTCTGAATGGTATACATGTGAGTATTACCATGGTGCTTACTTCCCGCAATTTCACCCTGTTCCAGACAAAAAAAGCTGGCCACGCCCTCAAGGACCACCGCTGGCACCCCCACCTATCAGGAGAAAGAAAGGCCGTCCGAGACCAACTCGTATTCGAAACGCCATAGACGAGAGAGAAGGAATGCGAAGAACTATGTGCACTATTTGTAAATAACAAGGACATTATAGGACTACATGTCCAAATAATCAAGATAGAACAAATGAAGGCCGTAGACGTAGAGCTTTAGGTTGATGACTTATGTTTGACTACCTATAGTATTTCTTTTTTTAGATTTATCTTTTAACGTTCAAATTAATAGTCACTAATTTGTATACTTTATTTTGCAGATGGACGATCACGAGGATCCCAGGCCGGTTGATCCATCAATTCTATCAGACCAGGCTAGGCATCATTTGAGATACGTGCGATCAGAGGTATGTTAAGCTATGCATATACAAAGAAGTTTGTAATTTAAATACTTAAATAGAAAATTTTTAAAAAAGTGAATAAACTTTATAGGGGTACGCGCCAGTTCAGTTTACGGAGCATGGCCGTAAACTGAACACATGGACAGTCAAGCATCCGGAAGTGATAGACCATACGGCATGCTAGATTTTTCTACGTCTCCCGCCTCAGACGAGTACAGCTTGATCAGGCTCTATTAGGGGCGTTGATAGAGTGATGGAGGCGCGAGACGCAGACATTCCACCTACGATACGGAGAGATGACAGTTACGCTACGTGACGTGGCCGTTACAGCTGGACTACGAGTCTCCGGGAAGCCTATTACGGGACGTGCTTCATTTGATTTGCCGCATACATGTAAGCTCCTTAGGATGATGTCGTCGACGGCCAGATCCGCTTGGAGCGGTTGTTTCAACATTTCCGGCATGTTACTTTGGATGCTCCGCCGGCCATGGTTGCAACATCTGCACGAGCATACATTTTATTTCAAATTCGATGCAGTTTATTTCCTAACCCCACCGGATATCGAGTTCACCTCAAGTGACTACCGCTACTTGAGGATTTTGACTTTTGCGGAGGCCTAGCTTGGGGCGCAGCTACCTTGGCCCATCTCTATCGGGCATTAGGGAATGCCTCTATGAAGGGAAAGGCCGAGTGTTGTGCCTTTGGTACACTACTACAGGTAAAATCACTATTTCACTAGTTATCGCAATGTTAACTTAGTTTCTTTTACTAATTTTTTAATTAACTTTTTTTATTCTTAGATCTAGGCATGGAACCATATACACATTGGACGTTCCGATCGAGTTGGAGCTCCACCGGATCTCCATGATTGTCCATTAGGTTGTCGATATGCAATGTATTTGCATATAATATAATAAAATAATAAAATTTGATATTGTATTGATGTATTATAAAATAATAAAATATATTATCACTTCTGCAGGTGGAACACGGGATTGTGATTTCGTGGAAATGTCAGGGTGACTGAACTTGAGTTTTACCGCGATGAGCTAGATCAGCAGAGAGTCACAAATACGTATAGATTTCATGAATTAAATACACGCACATACATTCTAAAATTTTACATTCATTTTTTTAATACACTTGTACAGGTTACATGGATGCCCTACATGGAGGATGTTTTGAACGGTCTTCCTGCATTTTGTCTCGAGGGCTCTGCAGTCTGGCGTTCGAGAACTTGCTTGATATGCTATCATATTATGGAGCTACATCTACCTAATAGAGTCCTGCACCAGTTTGGATTGCTGCAGCATACACCGGAGCCCGTTGAAGCTATATAGAGGATCACATCGCAGGGTAGATCAGGCGAGGACTGGGCAGCGTTTCATGCTCCATATATTCAGCGATGGGCAGATCGTCAGGAGCATATTGCGGAGCAAAGTCCTTTTGTCTATCCAAATCCGTTACGAGCAACCTCTGTGTACATGAAGTGGTATTGGGGGATCACGAGGTGGATTTCTCGTCCTGTACAGCAGCCTCTACTTACTTTTCTGCCGCATAGGCATGTCAAGCGAAGATTGGTAAGATAATTTTATTTTATAGTTTGTTTTATTATAAGGATATTCATTATATATAATCATGTATTTCTTTACAGGTGGATGCTATGCGGCAGACTTATAGCAGCATTGGTCATTTGATGGATGATCCTCCGGAGCCATCTAAAATGATTGATGCTCTAGCACATGTAGGTAGGACCTCGAGAGTGTGTTAGAGAGCCTTCCGACATTACCCGTGACAGGGCATCCGGATATTTATTCTCCGACTTTTGCTGATTACAGTGATATTCCCTCCACCTCCACGCCTGCATATGATTTCGATGATATTCCCTCCACCTCCATGCCTGCATATGATTTTCCATCAACATCCGTCCCGATTCATCCATCTGATGTCCCTTCGACATCGGAAGTACAGTTTGATATCCCATTGGCATCCATCCCTCTATTTGATATTCCATCAACGTTAGAGGTATTCTATTTTGATATTCCATTCACATCTATCCATCCTTCTGACATTCCATCCACATCGCAGGGTCGTCGCGATGTTGGATATCGACGTAGGCCACGATGACAGGGTCATATTGAGACGCAGGTGGGGATACTACCATCGGCTGTTGAGCAAGAGATGGAGCCGATTGTCGAGAGCATCGCCATCGAGCGTATTAATCAGATGTATGTCATTGAGCCCGTGCAGCCTGAGATAGAACATGACATGCATATTCGAGGACAGCGTCGAGGATACGGCCGTGGACGCGGACGTGGACGTGGCAGCGGACGAAGGCGAGAGAATAGGAGTGGGATGGAGGGGACTTGATTTTTTTTTATCATTTTTGGGATTCTCATGTATATTTGATATTTCAGATCTTTTCTACATTGATTTTTTATAGTATTATTTAAATTTATTCATATTGAAGTGTGTTGATATTGGTATAGCTCATTTTATATGCTTAAAGTGTGGTTGAAGTTGGTATAGATGATTTTATGTATTTATTCGTGTAATTGAAATGCTTGAAAACATTATTATTTTGTATAATGTGGAAATTTTGCAAACTACTTGCTGCTTGGAGTGGGTAATGCTAAATGCGGTGAACCATTTACCGCATATAAAAGCGGTGAATGTTTCACCGCCTATAAAAGCGGTGAATCAGGCGGTGAAACATTCACCGCGTTCATAACTATTATACCTACGCAGGGAAGGGAATTACATAAAGGCGGTGAATGGTTCACCGCCTTCATGGGATTTTTAAAACTTTATGAAAGCGGTGAACCATCGTCTTCACTTGAAAGCGCTAAATGGTTCACCGCTTTTATCGTCTACCACCATCTCACTGCTCACGTAGCAGTTTTGAGCCTATTTTCGTAAATACAATTTTCGGAGGTCTATTTCTAGAATAAAAAGTTTGGATGAGATTAGTTGGCTAAAATCCCCTCCTTTGACAACTGATAGCAGCACGTTATGATGCTTCATCTTCTTTTGGATAGTTGATTTAGTTCTCAACTTATTTACCTTCTAATGATTTCCACCTCACATCTGTGAACCTCGCAATAGAATCATCAATATAATTTTCCTCCAGATCAAAGTCCAGTTTGTTGTAAGGCTCACCCCGGTAACTTTCAGTGAAGAGAGATAAAAGACGAAGATTAGAATGAATGAATACTAATTTATCTGCTCTTACAGAGAATAAGTGCTCCAATTTCGCTTTGCCGATTAACTTGTCAATAGAACCTTCAACTTCTGCCAACTCCAGAGTTCTCGATCCATAAGTAGCCTACCAATCTATTGCATCCAATGTCACCACATTAATTTGAGCTGCAGCCTTAGAATAAATGCCTTTACATGAATGGAAAATAGCAATTGCTCATGAAGTAGTTTTGCTTCTCCCTCGTTTTCTGCTATTTCGCTAAATGCTTTCATAAACCCCCATAATCACTTCCTTATCTTCATCTAGAGCTCTTCTAGTTGTCCCTTCAGGTACTAATGATGCCAAGTATCTCGAATCACGAAATCTAGGGGACAATGCAAAACCAAGGCACTGTGAGGGAATTGACATTTTCTCCCACATTGCAAGTACATGGTTATTTTTGTCCATTACATCTCTTATTTCTTCAAGTGTGTTATTCTCATATATTTTGCCATCTTTGGGCCATCAGCATCAAAAAACTTTATCAACAAACAAATTGGTTTTGTAATAGCCAATATAATCTACCTCATCCCAATATTCTTCACTCCCTATGGTTTCAGCATTTAAAGCTCCCATTTTTCTTGCATGTTCATCTCCCTGTTTCACCCAATCTTTCCGTGTTTTTAGTACGACATTTGTTGCTAGGGCCTCTCTACAATCAACCGACCATTTCAATAAAATATAATGAGAGGCAAATCTAGTGTTGGCTACCTTTAAAAGTTCCAATCTAGAATCTGATCAAAAAATGATGAGTGCATGTGCGTGATTTAAAAAATACTTTACGATGCTTTTTCTAGCTCTATATGTATTTTCTATGAAGCACAAAGACTTCAAATTTCATGCTGTACCCATATCGAACAAGTATTGGATACCGATACACGCCCGTAACGGGAATGAAGTATCCGGCATTCTTAGAAAATAGAAAAAATATTAGATACGGCTCGGATGCGGGAAGGATACGGGGAGATACAGCTAGATTCTTTTTTGGTCTAAAATGATCGAAACTTAGAATTTTTCAAAATGCCCACATCCAAACCTATTAGAAATAAGGAAAAGAGTGAGAAAAATGCCTATCTCTATTCAATTTGTCATTTCTTCTATCTTTTTGCTTTTGAATGGTTGAAGGCACTTCCTCTCGTTCCTCCATACAGTATTAGTCATGGTTCGGTCCTTTACCACTTCTCTTTTACTCTCTTTCATCTAATTTGTCAACCTAGTAGTAAGCAACAAAGGCTATAAAAAATTTTTTTTTTTTTCTTCTATTGAATTGTTAGCATATTTTCTTTTATTACTGTTCTAATAATAGAACTAGAACTAACAAAACAAATATATATGTTGAGTGGCTAGTTATCTAGTTTGTGTGACTAAATATCTATAATTATTATTTGATCAAGTTGGTTGATATTTTCTGTATTATTATTTCATACGATTGATTATTTTTCTTTAATGAACAGTTGTAAAAACAATTATACAATTTAATGTATATCAAAATATATTCATTAATATAATCCAGATATCTTGATTGTTCTCGATACATTCATTATATATACAATCAACATATATTTATGTATATTTAAACTAACATTTTACTCAAGTATACGAGCGTATCGTATCCTAGAAGTTTTAGAAATTATCGTATCACCGTATTCGTGTTATGTCGTATCCACATCCCCTATCTGTATCTCCGTATCCGTATCTATGCAACATAGTGTATTTCTCAACCACTCAAATTCTTTTGCGAAATCTTTAAGAATAAGATTTAAAGAATGAACAACACAAGGGGACCAAAATACATGGTTGTGTACCTTTTCTCTCTTTTCTGGTAAGCTTACAATGTGCAACATTGTCTATTATCACTTGAAGATTATGAGGCCCGGCCTCTTCTTTTGATTTTTTAATAAAAATTCTGCAACAGCTAAACCCGTTTTTTCGACTCCATAAAAACCCTCTGCATATAGAAAGTTAGAAACATAGATCCATGACTGTTCACAGTAAGGGCATTGATTAGAGATTGATTTTTGCAATTTGTCCACCCATCAGACACAATAGATACTCTTTGCGAATACCATGTGTCCTTCATTGGGATAAAGTCTTTTTCAATGCTTCTTTTCCACTTATCTAATAAAGTAGTTCCTGTGATGCAGAAGCAGGTGCAGATAGGATTAATTCGTTTAGATTTTAATTTTTTCTAATTTTCGAAATTATTTTCCTTGTTAATTTGTTTTAGTTGTTTTTAAAGATTTTTTGCAGAATTTATCATATGGAATAAATCTCTAAAAATTACCGATATAGTTAAGGTTTTTTAGATATATTCAAATTAGGAAAGATAACTAAAATAATGGAATTTGAATTAAATTAGGATTATGCTTTGAAAATTATAAATATAGCCTATGCCTTGTAATTTAGAAAAGTACTACAATGGAATAAAATTTGGGTTTTGTGTTTTGACTGCGGCCATGGTATCTCCTTACTTTTCTGTCTTAACCTATCATGTGTCCCGGCAAAATTCTTTTTTCTAAGAAGCTCTATCTTCTCTTCCTCTTCTTGATCTTTTCTCTTTTATCTTTCTTCTAAATTTGGATTTTTTCCTAGTATCGGCTATTTTCTTCAAAAAAAAATTACAAAATTACAAAATAAAGAAAATTGTCGGAACCTTCTTGCTAGAGTCATACTACTTTTTGATTTTTTTTCTTTTTTTAAATCCCAAAAATTGATTTAAAAATTCATTAACTCTTTTATATATTAGAAAAATCTAAAAATTAATCTAAAATTTTTAAAAAAAATGAAAATTTGGGTTTAAATTGATTTTGGACTCATTACTTGCAAGATAGATTAGGGTTTTCCTAATTTGTCCTGCATCATCTTGCCTAACGGAATGAGAGCTTTATACCCTTTAGGAGCCCTATTTATTGTCACAACAGCTTACGAAATTGACTATTTACAGTGCATTGAATGGTATTCCATTAGCACATAGGCCCTTTATTACTTTCAAATGAACCATAACCCTCTCTGTCATATTAAAAGAGTCTTCAATTTGTTGAGTAGGCGATGATTTGTTGTCTTGTTAGTGTGGAATTCTTCAATGATGCCGAAATTCCTACTTTTTCAGCATCTTCAGCCTTTTTCCTCACCCTTTCATATTTAGCCCTACCGTTCATCAGAATTAAACATCATGTAGACATCGAGAATATTTTATTGTAAATTTCATAATATTGGGAAAGCACTGTACAACTTGAAGTTGTTAATGGAATAAAATCACCACTTTCGTATCCTAAATGTGCTGTGGGTCGTGAAAGAGACTTATGTGCGTGTTCGTGCGCTGAAGTGTCATCTTGAGGCGATCAGAGCAAGGGAATACGACGCAACCCAAGCTAGCTTTCCTTTAATAAATAAATTCAAATTCAAATATCTTGTTATTTAGAAATAGACTTATTTATGCTAATAATGCTACGTTAAGTTAGGCGTGATTTAAGCATATGGGCTCTATATAATTTAATCCAGGAAACAAAGAATAAACAAGCAAAAATTCTCTTTTCTCTTCATATCTTATCTTCTTCTCTCTACTTCTCCTCTCTATTTCTCTATTCTCCGAAGACGCGATCCCTCGAAGTGATCGATTCGTTCTTTCGATACGGTAGAACCGTATCATTTGGTATCAGAGCCTTGACTCAAGCTAAAAAAGAATTTTGCAAAGGATGGATAGGGAGTTTGTACGAAAAGAGGAAATGAACGCCCAATTCTCCAATGTTGATGCTCGACTGAACAAATTGGAGACCGAAGTAAGGTTCATTACCGATTCTGTTAATGATCTCAAAAATTTAATTATCGCTATGAGCACGAAAATGGATGTGCGATCGCAGGCACCTGTCTGAAGATACATCCACTTCAAGTTCCGACAAAAATCATCCCCTACTCCCTACCCCTTTCAAAGAAGGGACATCAATTCCTTCTACGAAAAACTCTATGATGGCGCTAACCCGCATCACATGACTCGGGAAGCACCCACAATTTCATAGATCACAATTTAACAAAGAGAATGCAATACCATATTGCTGAAGAGAAGCATTTTGAGGTGATGGTCGCCAACGAAGATAGTCGCAATTGGTGGTAAATGTTTCAACCTATTACTCTTGTTACGACATATTTAGTATCTTATGCTATGTTAGGATACTGTATATTACAACATATTTATAGAATTAAATCGTATGTAATCCTAATTATATTGTTATTATAGTAGGGATTGTTACTATAGTAGACTTATCTCTTGTACTATATAATTTCATCAATAGAACCCAAGAGGGTGTGCTCTTTTGCCCTTCTCTCATGGTATCAGAGCCACAAACCCTAATCCGGGGATATTGATCTATAACCACCTTCCACCACAAATCACACCTCTATAGGTGTTTTTCTTCTTGTTATTCTTATTCTTGGTGTGTTGGTGCCGCTCGGCTCATCTCTGGTGTGTTGCCTTAATTGGTGCAACTGCCGATCCCTTCTTGCTGTGTTGGTGCCGCTCGACTCATCTTTGGTGCCGCTCGACTCATCTCTGGTGCCGCTCGGTGCATCCCTGCTGCAGCTGGTTCTCTCTAGTGCCGCTCACTGCATCGGTGCATCCCTGCTGCCGCTAGTGTCGCCCGGGTCATCCTTGGTGTCGCTGGTTTCTTCTTATCTCGTTGGTGCCGCTTGTCGGTGTCGCCTGGTTGATCTCAAGTACCGCTCGGTCCTTCTCGAGTTCAACTCTGACTTACTTTTCCTCTTTCCTCTAGATCTGTGATTACTCGGTCTATTTTTCGGATTTCTCTCTCGTGGTGGATCTTTTTTTTCCTCTTGGTGGTAACATGTCTTCCTCTTCAAACCTGCCAGTAGTTAACATCAAAACTCTCATATCACTTAAACTCACGGATTCCACATATTTAGTATGGAAACAAATTTTTCTTAATGTTTTGGAGAGTTTTGGTGTTACTTCGCATGTGGACGGAACTGGTACTATACCGTCTCAAACTATTGAAACATCTGATAAGAAAACAAGTGCAAACCAAAATTATCAAAATTGGAAAAAGGAAGACACTTATACTTTCGTGGATTAATGCCACATTTTCTCTTAGCATATTACAGATGGTCGTTTCTAATTCTCCTAAAACTGCATATGATACTTGGAAAACTTGAAGCATATTTTCTTAATAAAACTCTTCCACGGCTTTTTCTCTAAAGTTCGAATCGCAAAGCATCAAGAAAGGTTCAATAAACATAAGCGATTACATGCAAAAGATTAAATCAATCGGTGATGCTCTACAAGCGATTGGTGAAACTGAGTGAGACCATAACTTGGTCATGACAGTTCTTCTCGGGTTACCGGAAGAATATAAGGGTTTTGTCAGCGCCCTTAATACACATCAACATAAGCCCACTTTTGAACAACTTCGTCCACATCTAATGCAAGAGGAAACTTAAGTTCAACGTCGTACTAGTTGGACGACATTACCAGCCAATCCCACTATCGATGGTGAAGCTCTTTATGCAAATTGTGGACGCAAAATCCGTGGAGGTCGTGGAGGCAGATATCGCGGTGGTCGAGGACAGCGCGATAGATTCAACTCATATCTTGGTAGTGGATCTCCTGGAGCCTATTCGCATTCTCAACCTAATAATTCTCTACAACCCTATACTGCCACCCATCAACCTTACATTTCAAAGTCTGGCACACAATGTCAGATCTGCAGCAAGTTTAATCATTCGGCTCTTTGGTGCAGACAACGCTTCAATCATTCCTTTGTTGTAGATGATCCTCAAACCTTTGCTGCTATAAACATTCATGAACCTAGTGAGGAAGTGTGGTATTCTGACACTGGAGCATCTAATCACATGACCACAACTTCTAGTATTCTCTTAACCTCTAAACCTTATAACGAGCATGAAAAAATTCTTGTTGGTAATGAAAATTTACTTGATATTACTCAGACAGGTGAAACTCAGTTGCATTCCTTCTCTAAATCCCTTGCTCTTAAAAATGTTTTTGTTGTTCCTCTATTAAGAAAAAATTACTTTCCGTACGCCAGTTTTGTCATGATAATAATTCCTTTTTGAGTTTGATTCTTCTAGTTTTTCTGTGAAGGACAAGAAAACCAAGACGAAGCTTCTTCGATGCCCTAGTTCGGGAACATCACTCTATCCATTCTCTTCTAAAGTTGCGAGTGTCAGAAATAAGCAACAGCTATCACTGGTTGCATCTAGGGTTAATAGTGATATTTGGCATAGACGATTAGGTCACCCTAGTTTTTCTGTTCTTTCTACATTCCTTAAAAATAATGAAATTGTCTCGGATTCTATTTTAAAATTATCTGTTTGCAATGCTTGTAATATGGGAAAACATGTCAAACTTTCGTTTAATGATTCAGAATCTCGGTCTGCTTTTCTCTTTCATATTGTTCATTCGGATGTATGGCAATCACCTGTTCCCTCACTCTCTAGCTACAAGTATTATGTTATTTTTATTGATGATTACTTTCGATTCTCTTGGCTGTATCTTTTAAAATCTAAACACGAAGTTTTTGACAAATTTTTGGAGTTCAAAAGAATGATTCAAAACATATTCCATAGCTCGATAAAAATTTTTCAGTCCGACAATGGCACTGAATTTGTAAATGAAAAGTTTTCTGCTCTTTGTTCACAAAATGGCATTATTCACAGATTTTCTTATCCTTATACTCCTCAACAAAATTGTCTTGCTGAGAGAAAGCATAGGCATTTATCTAACATTGTTAGAAGCCTACTTTTTCAAGCTTGCTTACCTCCTAGGTTCTGGACTGAGGCCATTCAAACTGCCGTTTTTCTTGTGAATAGAATTCCATCTCTCACTGTTTTAAAAGGATGATCGCCATATGACATTCTGCATGGTTGTGCTTCTTTTGACTTGCAACTTATTAGAGTTTTTGGATGTTTATGTTATCCCGATGTACAGGACATTACAGCTCACAAGCGCGCTCCCGGTCACCTCCTTGTGTCTTCTTGGGACTTTCGAACAAACATAAAGGATTTCGCTGTCTATATCCAAGCACCGGTAAAGTCTTTATTTCTCGTCATGTTACGTTTGTTGAACATGTTTTTCTTGCTCGTCTTTCTAAATTTTCTTCCTCCTCGTCCTCTTTTTCCAACTAGCAAATATTTCAAAATTTTCCCTCTAATCCGCCTTTACTGGGTGAAAGTCCTGCCACTCTTGATGCGATTTCTGGCTTCACCTTCACACGTCCTCCTCCTGACTATGGTTCACACACACCGGTTTCACCGTCTGAGGACTAATAATCAATATTTCCTTCCAGCTTGCATTTTGACCCTCCACAAGTTGTTGGTCCTGAGAATGTTGCCACTGTTGTCGGTCCATCTGAACTCCGGGCCTATACCAGACGCCACACCAGTCGGCCTGCTGCTCATTCTCCATCCGTTACTGATGTGCCACCTACCTCCTCTGATCATCCACTTTCTCAGCCTGCTACTGTATCCTCTCCTTCATCTTCTGTGGCTCCACTCCCTGCCTGAACCCATTCTATATTCACTTGTTCTATAACCAAGGATTTCACAGGGTCTACTTCCTTACTCGCTTCTGCCCGTTATACTCTTTTTACTGAGCCTACCTCTTTTCATGAGACTTTTCAAGATGCAGGTTGGCGTGCTGGTATGGTTGAAGAATTTGATGCCATACTGACTAATACTACTTGGGATCTAGTTCCTCCTGCTTCTTCCGTTAATCTCATTGGCTGTAAGTGGGTATATAAAGTAAAGCAGAAGGAGAATGGTTCTCTTGAGCGTCTCAAGGCTTAACTTGTTGCTCAGGGTTACAAACAACAACGAGGTATTGATTTCGATGAGACTTTCTCCCGGTTTCAAGGCGAGCACTATTCGTACTGTTCTCTCCATGGCTCTTCTCTAGTTGGTCTCTGTAATATACCGAAACCCCGGTAGGCTATATCGGACTTTAGTCAAATTGACCAAAGTTTGGTGAGAGAAATGGTTGGACAAAGTCCAGTTGACACTCCAACAGTGTTGGAGGGGTTAGAGTTAAGTTCCGAATGCGATTGAAGGGTTTTAGCATTGCTCGGCGAGAAATGGAGCTTGAGCACTGCCCAAACTTCAGTATGGGCACTGCTTAACCGGTGAAGCACCAGGGCGTACCGGTACCAGGCAGGCCACCCGAGAAGCCAGCTCTCGAGTTTGGCCTCTGTCAAGCTGCTTAACCGGTGACAGTCTGGGTAGTACCAATACCCCGCAGCAACCCGAGAACAGCAGCTCTCGGGATTGGGCTATTGAACAGGGGCGTACCGGTCACGCCCACCCGCGTACCGGTACGCAGTACTGCGAACAGCAGGTTGAGTCTGCTGCAAATAAAAGAAAAGTGAGGGCTTAAATGCAATTGTTGTGGCATATAAAAACCCCACAACCTCTCCTCTCTCATTCACAGCAGTGAGAACACCCTCCTCACTCATTTTTCTCCCTCTCTCTCTCTAGGAACTCTCTTAGAGGTGGATCAAGAGGAGATTTGAAGGTGGATTTGGTGGAGAAAAAGGCAAAGGAGTGAAGCTATCTCTTCTTCTTCTTCTTTAGCTCAAGGAAAGGAAAGCTCTTGAGGTAAGCTCCATGAGCTCTCATGATAGATGTCTAGGGTTTGGTTTAAATGCCCTAGAAATGGTTTTAGATGGATCTCTAGATGATTTTAAGCTTGTTTTTGCTTATCACCAAGATCCATTTGGTGCTTATGCTATAGAGCATTGTTAGGGCACCAAAATCGAGACTTTTGTCATAGATGGGTTTAAATGTAAATTGACCTTGTAGAAACCTAATTGAAGGTATTTCCAACACGTTGGTGGACTCGGTTCGAAAATCCGACTAGTCTACACAAAGGGATTTGAGAAAAAGCCTATTTTGGCTTCGTTTTACCGCAGGCGAGAGAATAGGCGGCTAAAAATCACCAAAATTGAACCGTAGTACCTTAGCAACCATACGAGGTGGGTGGTGCTTTCCGAAATCCTCGAATTTCCTTTTATATCTAAAATGTTATTTCTTGAGCATACATGTATATTGAGCTTCATGCATTGTAGGGTGATTTGAGAGTATATTGTTGTATATTGTGAGTACAAATGCATATGAGATGATTGTAAACTAATAAGAACTTGTAAAACCCTATGTATGCATGAATGATGACAAAAACCTAGTAAAGGCAAAGAATCTAGTGACATTGAGAACAAATGACATTATGACATCAATAGTAGAGTGGCATCAATGAGTTTTGAATGCTAGTGTTACAAGTGTGGCATTAATGAAAACAATAAATGCATAAGATTGAGTATAAAGAACATGTAGTGTGTGTGACACTAATAAGAGTTAAAGAATGCAAAAGATGAGATAGTTGACATTATGACACAACATGGCATAACATCCTTATAGTTAAGGGTCAAATGAGCATTGCATCCTTAGAGTTAAGGATTGGATTGAACTTGGCATCCTTATAGTTTAGGATTGGATCATACTCGCCTATAAATCTTGGCTCGAGGGTGGTAGCTCCACCTCGAGCGATGAGCTCCGGAGTAGTCATCACTGGGATGGTGTTTTCCCCAGATAACGGTCCCGTCGGGTTGTAGTAGTCTCCCCAATATTAGGGATTTTGAATTGGTGAGTTGCTTTGGGCAAAACCTACGGGTTAGCCAAGAGATTGAGTAATGGAAATGTGATCTTGCATGCATCATGAACATTCTATTTGAGCATTATTGTTAACTATATCTTGTTCAGGCATATTAGCTGCATTTGTATAGTTTGGTTACTATCTATCTGTTTATTCTTCTATTATGCCTGATTTAGACCTAGTGGAAAAGTCGGCAAGATCGGCGGTCGAACCCACTGAAAACTTTGTTGTAGTTCTCACCCCACGATTTTTCACAGAGCCGGGACCGAGTGAGCCGGCCGATGATCGCGGTAAAGGTATCGCGCCATAAACAGTGACTACCCGAGTCGGGTCCATAGTTATTTAGTTGCATTCCCTATATATCATCTTTTGTATTTGATGATGTTAGTATTATGGATACGATAAATGTTGTAAAGAGAGTTTATATTTTGAAAAATCATGTGATGTAAAAGAAATGATAGAAAGAATGTAAATGTAAAAGTTGAACGCATGTATGCGGTTAAAAGTTAATCATTATACTTGTATGACTGTTTAGTTTAGAATCTTTCACTTTTGGCTACTGCTTGCCCTCGTGCAAGCCATGTATGTATGTATGTTTCCGCTTGTGCAATTTATATACTTGATTTGTACTTGTGTTGAGCCTTAGGCGAACAGGGGAAGTGCTGTCCGTTCGGCGTCTGTTCAACGTGCCCGAACCGACCAAATGGGCCGGTCCCCGGGCGTGACAGTTTCTTTGACAACTTGATGTGAAGAATGCTTTTCTTCATAGAACTCTCTCCGAAGAAGTTCATATGACACAACCACCGGACTTTGTGGACCCCTCTTCCTCACCACGTTTGTCGTCTCCGCAGGCAATCTATAGTCTTAAGTAGGCCCCTCGGGCCTGGTTTCAGCTGTTCACTTCATTTTTTTCCGAAATTGGTTTTGTCGACAATACTGCAGATCCCTCGATATTTGTTTCTCATTCCTCTTCTTTTATACGTTGCTGATATTATTATCACCGATAGCTCCTTTCTTTTGGAGGCCCTCATTGTCATCTTACAATGTGAATTTGCTATGACGAAGGATCTCGAGGCGCTCCATTATTTCTTGGGCATTGAGGTTACTCTGTCTTCTTCTGGTCTTCATCTAACCCAGCGCAAATATGCACATTAACTATTTCAGCGCCATGGCTTTCTTGATTGCAAGCCTGTTTCTAGTCCTCTCTCCGACAACTCGCCTCTCGTCTCATGAGGGACGTCTTCTTAACGATCCCTATGTCTATTGTCAGCTTGTTGGTGCTCTCCAGTATCTCACCTTCACGAGACCGAATATTTCGTATGCTGTCAACTTTGTTGCTCAGTATTTCCATACGCCTCGTGAACCACATATGCAAGCCGCCAAGTATATCTGCGTTATATCTGAGGCACACAATCTTATGGTCTTCTACTCTCTCGCTATGTCAATCCTTCTCTTGTGGCTTTTGCCAATGCTGATTGCGCTGGTTGTTTCGATACACGTTGCTCTACTTCTAGCTATTGCGTCTTTCTCGAGCCCGATCTTATCTCCTGGTCCGCTAAAAAATAGCCCACCATTTCTCGCTCCAATTCTGAAGCGGAGTATCGTGCTGTGGCGTACACGCTTGCTGAGAATAACTGTGATGCCCCAACTTTCCAGATTCACCAGGCCCAATCATATAGTCCCAGTGTAAGGAAGTGGAATCTCGAAATCCGAGAGTCACGCTTCATTCAGGATCGACTATTTGTCGAATGGAATGGCCATGGGAGGGCCAAGGATGCCTAAAGCACCAAAAGTGCATTAAGGTTAGAGCCCACGAGAGCAAACAGTGCAATTCTACACTTGGCAGGATTTTGCTCTCGGGGACCGGTCCCTGGGGTGAGGGACCAGTTCCCGTACGTGTAACCAGCGAGAAAAATAAAAATTTGGCTAAGTCCTGAGAGTTCAGCTCTCGGGGACCGGTCCCTGGAGACCGGTCCCCGTAACTGAGGGTTGCGTGGGAGGCCGATGCAACCGGTCCCTGGCCAAAGGGATCGGTTCCCGTAAGCTCCCCAGCCTGGAAGGCTCTCGGGGACCGGTCCCTGGCGTGAGGGACCGGTTCCCGTACGCGTGACCCAGGGAAGGACTCTCGGGGACCGGTCTATGGTCGGGATGACCGGTCCCTCTGGGCGAAAAATGCCCAGTAAGAGGCAGTGCACAGGGACAAAAGGTGAGGGACTTAAGTGGATATTGTTACAATATGAGGAGCATGGGACCCCTCCTCTCTCTCATTCCCTCTCATTTCCCCCCCTCTCTCTCTCTAGAAAGAAAAGGAGAAGGAGAAGGAAGAAGAAGGAGAAGAAAAGAAGAAGGAAAAGGAAGAAGAAAAAGAAGAAGATCAAGCTAGAAGAAGCTTTGGACCTCTCCCTCTTCCTCTTTCTCTTTGAAGCTAAATAAGAGGTAGGCTTCTAACCCTAGTTGTGAAATTTAGGGTTTTTAGGTTTTAGCTCTTTGGATGGGATCAAATGGATCCCTAGCACCATGAATGGTGGAATTAGAACTAGAATCTAGGATTTTTGAAGTGGGTTTGCATAGTGCTAACCCTAGGGCACCCAAATTAGGGCTTTTGGAAAAGTTGAGGATTGATCTCATTTGACCCTCCTATAACCTAATTGCTAGGTGTCTAAATGTAAGGGCGAAGTCGGATTTTCGATTCGTCAAGCGGGCGAAAAGATATTGGCGAAACAAGGCCAACCAAGCTTCATTTCGACCTAAGAGGCCGAGAAGTCGTCGTAACGTCCGTTGGAGGGCATTTCTAGAGCCTCCACATCCTCAAGAGGTGGGGGGTGTCCATCCAGAAGCATTCGGGTTTCCTTTTATGTCTAAGTTACTTATGTTGATCATATTGCATTATAGAATTAATAGATGTATATTTCCTTTTCCTTGCATGCTTCTTAGTAGTATAACTTATAAGTCGAACACATGGACTAGGGTAGCATGAGGATTGGGTCTTGTGACATGAAAATCCTGTAATGGCATAAAGAGGCGAACTTGGACATAGCCTAGTAGAGTGGCATTGAACTAGTATAGTAGAAACACTAAACATGAACGAGTGGCATGTCAACTAGCTAGAAAACTTACTACAATGATCGAACGAGTGGCATCGGGTCTAGAGTAGTAAATGTGACATGGTTCTAAGGGTGGTAGAGACCCCGGCATCTAGGATGCATTGTATATGGTGCAGCAGAGGCACTCTGACCCTTGTAGATAGGGTATCCTCTTATGAGGATTGGATCATACTCACTAGTCTGTTTTCGCTGTCGGTGGTCGCTCCACCGTGGCACTAGTCTCCGGAGTACTTTACTAAAAGCAGACGTAGTTGTCCCGCAGACGGTCTCGATGTGCGAGTGCAGCTTCTCCTCACCTATGAGAATGAGAGTGAGTCGAGGGTTTAACCTATGGGTTAGCCAAGTAGATTGGGTAATAAACATGAATAGCAAGTAGAATTGCATCATTACCTTGAGTAGACATAGTGTATGTTGTAGATTGCATTGCTATTCACCCTATATACTCTTGACATCATATCAGCATGATAGTAGTTATTGCATAAGTAATCTCATTACTATTGTTGGAGGCATGATAGAGTAGTTGCAGTTTATTTCTCTATCTATCTATCTATCTATTTCTCTATCTGTGCCTGCTTAGACCTAGTGGAAAAACCAGCGGAGTCGGCGGCCGAACCCACTGGAAACTATATTTATATAGTCCTCACCCAGTGTGGTTTTGGAAGATAGGTACACACAGAGGCGAGCCGCGATCCCTAAGTGAGTAGTTAGTAGCTTTCCTTTTTGCATATAGAGTACCCTGGTGTACTAGAAGATGTATATTTTAGATAGGCATTGGAAAGCTATGATGTATTTTGGGAAAATTATGTATTTACATTTTGGAAGATGAAAATATAATATATTCAAATAATGTAAATGTTGAATGGTTGTGATAGCTATATATTTCTCTCTTTATACACTTGTACATTCACTCGTGGTTCTTGCTCTTAGTTGTAGTGCACTTGTGCGCATCGTATTTGATCATGTTATTTAAGCAATTCCTAGGCGCTTAATTGTACTTGATCAGGTTGTTTGGCCTTGGGCGAACAGGGGAGGTCCTGTCCGTTCGGCGTACGTCCGCCGTGCCTGAACCGGACCAAATTGGTAGGGGTTTCGGGGCGGGGGCGCGACACCCAGATTCACCAGGCATTGTGAGATCCATCTTACACTTCCGACTGGTTATCAGGCTCTAATACCAACTATGATACCCAACTTTCCAAGGAGTCACCTATCCTAGGACTGCTGTAGTCCTAGCACGCTTAACCCTCTTAACCTTTTCGGCCTAGCCACTGCCCAAAATGCTATAGCCTGGTTAAGAGGTTTTTAACTCTATTATATCTTATATATAGGACTACCTGGGATATTACATTCTATATAACACTCCAAGAGCCCCACATTGGATGATGTAAGAGAGTGTGATGGGCTTATAAATGACGGACACACTAGTAATAATAACTGAGCTTAAGCATTTTGGGCCAGTGGTTTGGATCCAATAAGTTATTATTGCTAGTGGGAAGCAGGGCTTTACAGTTAGTATCAGAGCTAATTACCAGCCAGAAGTGTGAGATGAGTCTCGGCTGAGCCAGGTTATACAGCGGGCAGAATGAGACTTTGGCTGATGACTGTTGTGGGTGGAGCGCGGCTCCACACAAGGTCAACTAAGGCTAGCGAAACGAGATACTTATGAGCGTGTCTGAGCCTGACAAGGACGTCAAGGCTTAAAAAGGTGGGAGAATGTAAGACACCACCCTAGATAGTCTATATATAAGATATAATAGGCTAAAAACCTCTTAACCCGGCTATAGTATTTTGGGCGGTGGCTAAGACCAAGAGGTTAAGAGGGTTAAGCGTGTTAAGGCTCGAGTAGTCCTATGATGAGTGACCTCCGGGAAGTTGGGGCATCACAATTTGAGTCGAGAACTTAGCATAGTTGATTTATGTCATTTAATGTAATAATAGTACATAAATATTGATCTATTGCTCCATAGCTTGGTTTACCTGTGATTTCTTGACATATCCCATACTTGTCGGCATATGTTTATATAGTAGGAAAAAAAATCTCGAAGTTGCATTTAATAGAATCTTTGTGAATGATGCAATTGAGGTACTTTGATCATGTGCATGTGACTATAGCTTACAAGAGCCAAATTGAGCTCAACAAGCATATTTGCTCATCGAGGGTCGCGCCCCCACGACTTTTTGCCCCCCTTGGAGGTGTAGCCACACGGTTATGCTATTGTTCGAACCGTTTTTTGTTTAGCGTCTAAGTGGGTTCATGTGCGATTCTTCGACATTCCACTTCACACGGCGCAAGCTTGACCAGACTTTGAGTTGGTCAGTGTAATTGGGTATCATCACAAATGACCATACCAAGTGAAAATAGAAATTGATGCATATATAAGCTATGTCGTGCATATTGTAGCATCATTGATACTTACATAGAAATTTGACACTTATATTAACTAAGTTGAACATATTAATAATGACATAGTTATTTTCATGAAGACTTGATGTATATGACATTTAGATAGATTATACCCTCGTACACATTGAACCCTTCAGAGGCATAATAATTGTTTTATATTCGATCACCCGGTGTTTTTGTTATCAATGTTATTTAATATCATCTCCTCTTTACTATTGTGCCTCGATAAGTCCTAGCATGCAGAGCGCCTCTCTCGGCGGTTGTACCTACTAGGAACTATTTCTAATAGTTCTTACACCCATTGTTTTGAATGTTTTCATACCCAAATTTATAGGGAGAGCTCGAGGACGTGTAAAAGGTATCTCGAGCTAGATAGTGCATTGTTCCTTTTTCCGATAAAAGGTCCAAGAGGGTAACCCCTTAATTGATGCCTATGATATGTACCATGTGCAAAGAGTATGTATGAAAAGTTGAAATGTAATGTATGCAATGGTAATATCTATGTATACTTTTGGAAGGAAAGATAATGATGCAGTATAATTGTAACGGTTCAATGTAGTATATCATTTTGGGATATGCAAAATGGTAATCGACGAGGACTTCATGTGTTTGTAATTACTTTACTTTCTTCGATACTTGTCAACTCATATATCTCCTTTTATATTGTGTTGTATTAAAGTGGATTGTATTGGTTGATCTTTTATGCTTCGTATGTACGAGGGTGTCCTTGTACATACGACTGTCTATGCACACACCCGAAAATGCTTCCATTGTGGCCCGAGGCATGCGAGCATCCAATATGCAGGTTCATGTAACGACTGCTAGAACAACTTGCAAAACACAAACACTTCTTACACCTATCCACCAACCAATGTATGACTCCATTAATGTTGATTGTATCACTTTAAGATCACTATGATTTATTGAATTTATTGAAATCATTGATCTCTCATCTTTCAAATATCAATATAAATGGCCTTTCTCAAAGGTTATCATTCACCCTTTCTTCATCTTCGAAAGGTATATTGATAGAATGGCTCTACAAAACAAGAGAAAAGAAATGTTGGCTAATGAAAAAGGATTGGAAAATGAAAGGATGGAAAGGTGTAGATCTGATCCAATTAGTTACAGCAGACAATGAACAAGCCTACTCAATGCTGATAGACCTAGCATCATCTTCATTTCCAAATATCATGGCTAGTGCGTCTGTAAAATCATAATATTTTGATCATGTCTTAACAGAGGTCTCACCTTTTTAAGAGGATGAGCTCCATATCCTTCTGTTAGTCTAATTATTTATGTATTTATGTGATTAGCGCTATTGCCAATTGTACTTATACAAGATCTAGTTTAACACAAACCTGTGTTATAAAGTGTTTTTTGTAAGTGTGTTCACTATATATTCAAGGAAAAACTTCAAAAACCCCCCCTGTGGTTTCGTAGTTTCTCACTTTGCACCCCTGTGGTTTAAAATGTATCAATTTGCCCCCATGTGGTTTCTTTTTTCTCCTTTTCTTATCAATTTCATTATTTTTTTTTCTTAAATCAGTGATAAAGTGAATATTTGATAAATCTAGATGGGTATCTGAAGTTTTTTGTATATAATTTAATGAAATATTAACAAAAAAGCTACCAAAAAGATAAAAACGAAACCACGGGGGCAATTTGATACATTTTAAACCACAGGGGGGCAAAGTGAGAAACTACGAAACTACAGGGAGGGTTTTTGAAGTTTTCCCTATATTCAATGGAAACCGTAGAGGGGGCTTTTATGGCTTTACCCAATTTTTTATGGTATCAAAGCCACAAAGCCTCTAGAGAAAATCAACAGAGTTGTCTTCCTTCTTTCTTCCTTCCTGTCGCAATTTTTCTTCCTCTCTATTATCGTTCTACCTTAGAGTATTAGTGCTACAGTACTGCTGCTACAGTATTTAGCTACAGTGCAGGCGCTAAAGTATTTGCTACACTAGTAGTGATCCTGTAGCCGACAATACTCATCTATGTTCGTAAAACCCTTACTAAAATTTTCTAGTCGTTGGATCTGTAGTTATTACTTGCTAGTTTTTCTCGAGGGTATTTTGTAAGCGTTGTTTTTTTTTCTTTAATTGCTACTGCCGCAGAGTTATTCCTTGTTCTCTTCGCCTTTATTTTTTGACGGCAGCAAAATTTTTTTCTCTAACTGTGGTGAATATCAAGACGCTTATTCCAATAGAGCTATCAGACACTACATAATTGGTTTGGAAATAGGTGTTCCTCAACGTGTTGAAAAACTTCGGAATAGCCTCACACGTTGATGGAATGGGTGGACCACCATCTTGGATGGTAGAGGGCAACAAAATGCTAGCACCCAATCCTGATTATTTACAATGGAAAAGAGAGGATAATACAATCCTCTCATGGTCAATGCAACATTATCCCTTTCTATTCTTCAGCTGGTGAAATCCAGTTCGCCGAAGTCAGCTCGCGACACATGGGTCTTCACTGAAAATTACTTTTTTGACAAGACTGCCTCTACATCTTTTTCTTTTAAGGCAGAATTGTGTAGCATTAAGAAGGGGTCAATGCCTATGTCGGAGTACATGCAAAAGGTCAAATCTATTGGAGGTGCACTTTTAGCCATTGGGGAAGGAGAGTTCGATCACAATCTTGTGATGACAGTTCTGCTAGGTCTCCCAAAAGAGTATCGTGATTTTGTGAGTGCCTTGAATACTCACAAAACCAAACCGACTTTTGATTAGCTTCGTCCTCTTCTATTGTACGAGGAAATAGAAGTGCAACGTCATCGAGCCATGTTACATCCTCTTCCGGAGATTTTAGTGCCCTATACGCAAACCATGGACAAGTCTCCAGGGGAGGCCAGAATGTTTGATCTAGAGGAGGACGAGGACAACGAGGTGGTCATCATCCACATGCCTCGCACTAGGATCCAGTGTCAAATCTATAAGGAAGTGAATTCTCGAAATACGAGAGTTGGACTTCGCTCAGAATCGACTAATTGTCGAGTGGGTATGCTTCGGAAAAGCCGAAATCGAAAACCCAAAAAGTGCATTACAATGGATCCACGAGAGCAAATTGTGCAAAAATCTGCACTTGGCAGAAATTGCTCTCGGGGACCGGTCCCTGGCGGGAGGGACCGGTCCCTGGCGGGAGGGACCGGTCCCCGTAAGCAGTGTGTGCGGCAGGAAGTCCCTGTGCGCAATGTTTGCTCTCGGGTCCCGGTCCCTTGGGAGGGGACCGGACCTTCATCCCTGAAGGTCCGGTCCCTCAGGCGAGGACCGCTCCCCGTACGCGCAAAAATTGGGCAGAGCCCTCTGCCCGCAGGAGTTGCTCTCGGGGACCGATCCCTCCGTAGGGAGACCGGTCCCCGCACCCGAAAAATGCCCAGTCTGGGGCAGTGTGTAACTTGGAAAGTGGGGGGTGTTTTGTGCAAATGTGCACTTGTGAAGAGGTATAGGAGGGGATGAGCTCTCTCTCCCTCATTTCTCTCCCAAAGAACACTCTCCCTCTCTCTCTCTAAACTCTGTTTCTCTCTCTCTAGAAGGTGAAGAAGGAGGAGGATTTGGTGGAGATCAAGGCCAAGGGAAGGATTAGCATCATCTTCTTCTTCCTCTCCACCATTAGAGCTTGCTTTAGAGGTAAGCTCATGAGAGCTTTCATGGTAGATCCCTCTGGATGGATTCTTATCTTCTAGAATTGGTTTTGTTGGAACCCTAGCTTGCCAAATAGAAGGTTTATGCTTGAATCTAGGGATTTGAGATGGGATTTTCGCAAGTTGCAAACCTAGGGCTCCAAATTGGAGTTTTTGGAAATAAAGGGTTTTGATCTAAATTGATCGTGTGTTAACCTAATTACTAGGTATCTAAACGCGTTGGAAAGGTCGGTTCGTCGACTCGTCGAGCCGGTGCGAAGATATCGCCGAAACGAGTGATCGTGGCTTCGCGTTGACTCGAAGAGTCGAAGCGGCGACTAAGGATCATGAAATCAAGTTCCTAACCTCGCTACATCGCCTAAAGGTGGGGGGTGTCATCCCGAAGCAACTGGGCTCCTCCCTATGTCTAAGTACTTATATGTTGATCATATTCCATATGTATATATCATGCATACTAGGGTGATTAGATGTTGTAGGTACTATTCTTGCATGCTCCTTATAGTGTGGCATAGTAGGCTTGACACGTGAACATAGGGTGCATGAGAATGAGATATTGTGACATAGAATCCTATAGAGATAAGTTAAATGAAAACTTGATCTTGCATCGATGATATGTGACTAGTATAGTCAAGACATTGCATTATGACGAGTGGCATGTGAACCAAGTAAACAACTTGACGAGTGGCATTAGAACTTAGTGTTAAAAGAACACTAGTGACATGATGACTTAGGGGATAGACGAGTCTCCCTACTTGACACCTTGCATGAGATCGGTGGCATAGTGATGACCCTAGTGACAGGGTATCCTCTGTGACGAAGATTGGATCATACTCACATAGTCTGTTCAGCGCTTGTGGCGGTGGCTCCACACAAGTAGTGCGGTCCGGAGTTTGGCACGTGAGAGATTGGGATAGCCTATTTGGGGTCCCAAGGGATAGCCTAATTGGGGTCCCGCAGACGATTCCTCGGGTGGTTCGAGTCCTCCATCATAGACGGATTTGAGATGTGAGTCGTGGGCGCGCCTATGGCCCAGCCAGAGGATTGGGCAATAAACTCATGAGAATTATGTGCATTGAGCATATTGAGCTTAGTAGAGTTGCATCCATACTTAATGTTGGTACTATAGCATGTTAGTAATTGCGTGGCTATCTTGTTCATTCCTGAATTCCGAGGCATAGTAGTATAGTGCAATTCTTTCAATATGCATCAATTTTAGTTCAGATATCTATCTATCTATCTGCTTATGCCTGCTTAGACCTAGTGGGGAGATCGGCGGAGTCGGCGGCCGAATTCACTGGGAACTATGAACAATAGTTCTCACCCCACTTTGTTGCAGGGCCGAGTTCAAATACACCCGGCGAGGATCGCGGTAAGGGCATCGCGCCCTAGTTTAGCTAAAAGCTTCCATTGCACTAATGTACTCTCGAGGACCCCGTTGACATATGATGTAGATGTACCTTGGAAGTTGCTTATGTATTTTGGTATAAACATTGTATATATTCATTTTGGAAGTTACAAATGTAAACTGATGTAAATGAATGGTTGAATGGATGTAATAGCTAGATGTACCTCTCTTTATTCACTTGTATTGTATACTTGTATCTTGCTCTTACTTGTTAGCACTAGTGGTGCTCCGTGCTTATCATGTATGTAATTGAATTATTCCTGGGCGATTCTATGTACATGATCTCGTGGTTGAGCCTTGGGCGGACAGGGGAGGTGCTGTCCGTCCGGCGTCTGTTCGACGTGCCCGAACCGGACCAAATTGGTAGCAATCACAGGGCGTGACAAAATCTGTGGTAAATTCAAGCACACTACTCTTAAGTGTAAGCAGAGATTCAACTATAACTTTATTGCGGATGACATACCCGCAAACTTTTGCTGCTGTGAGTAGGGATGTCAATGGGTATGGATACCCGAAATTTTATCCGAACGCGAACCCGAATGAAACGGATATATCCGATGGATATGGATATGGATTCGGATATGGATTTTGATTGTACCCGACCCGAACCCGAACCCGAATTTATTTTGTATTATATATAATATATATATAAAAATTTGATGTTATATTTGAATTTGTATTTTAAAAATTTAGATTTAATATAATATATTTTGAAATATTGAAAAAAGGAATAATTGTTTCGGGTTCAAATTTTCGGGTTCAGGTTCGGGTTCGGGTTTCGGATTTTTGGTCGGGTTCGGGTTTGGATATGGATTTTTAAAATCCGTCGGGTTCGGGTTCGGGTTCGGGTCTCGGGTTCGGAGTCGGGTTCGGGTTCGGGTTTTTAAAAATCCGCCCCGAATCCGACCCGTTGACATCTCTAGCTGTGAGCCTTCAAGAGCCTTCGAAGGAAGTATAGTACCCTGACACTAGAGCGTCCAATCACATGACATCGAATGCAGGTATACTTTCTGATTCTAGCCTTAGGAACAGATAAAGTCATTTGCTCCCTATTACTCATGCATATGAATCTACTTTGAATACTTCATCCAAACCCTTTCGTCTTAAAAACTTTCTTGTTGTTCCTCAGATTCAGAAAAACTTGCTCTCTGTTCGAAAATTTCATACTAATAAAAATTTGATTCTGCTAGTTTTTATGTGAAGGACAAGAAACAGGGACTAAGCTCATCGATGTCATAGTTCAGGAACTTCACTTTATCCGTTATTGTCGACAGTTGCAAGTATTAAAATAAAGATAGGTGCTTTGGTTGCCTCAAAAGTTAATAATGGTAACTTATGGCATAGATAATTAAGGCATCTGAGTTTGAATGTTTTATTCAAATTTGTTAAAGATAATAATTTTTAGGAGAGTTTGAAGTTAAGATTTCAAATTGCAATTCTTGTAATATCAGTAAACTTGTTAAACTTCCATTTAATAAATGAGAATCTCAGTCTATTTCTCCATTTCATTTAATTCATTCTAATGTTTGACAATCACCTATTTCTTCTATCTCTAGTCATAAATATTACATTGTTTTTGTGGAAAATTTTACTCGCTACTCATAGATATATCTTTAGAAACATTAACACGAGTTTTTGATAAATTTGTTGAATTTAAGGCTATGATTGAAAATATTTTTGATAAGTAAATTAAGTTTTTCCAATCTGTGGAGGAAAAGAATGTTAATGAGAAATTTTCGTTTCGTTTTCATCAAACTAGTGTTATTCATCGTATTTCTTGCCCTCACACACCACAACAAAATGGTGTAGTTGGGCACAAACATAGACATTTGATAAATGTAGAGAAAACCATTCTTTTTTATTCTTGTATGTCTCCTCGTTTTTTAGCAGATGCCCTAATGCAAGCTATTTTTCTTACTAATCGCTTGCCCTCTCTTACTATTCTAAAAAGGAAGTCACCATATCAACTTTTATACGGTCTTAATCCTACAGACTTGCAACTTGTTAGAGTTTCCGGATACTCGTGTTACCTTGACTTACAGGACATTACGAGATAAAACTCTCCCCTCGTTCCCTACCTTGTGTCTACCTTGGCATTTTAGATAAACACAAGAACTTCAGATGTTTTTAACCACAGATTGGTAAAGTTTTTATCTCTCGTCATGTTATTTTTATTTAGTGTTTTCCTTTTTCTTGCCTGACTAAATTCTCTCAAACTGACAGCTCTAACTTTCAAATGTTTCAAGATTTTTTTTTTTTAACCCTCCTTTGTTAGGAAGTGATCCTTTTAACTCTTCAGGCTATTGCAATTTTTAATTTTCTTCCCTCTAAGGATTCTTCTACTGTTCCTTCTTCCTCCGCTTCTAATTCACATGTTTCTAAAGCTGCAAAGATCACTAATACCAACGATAATTTTATTGCTCATTGACTGGAACTAAAAGTTTATCCACCACCATCGGTCAGAATTAGCTCTAAGTATCTATTAGGAAATCCACTTTCAAACATTCTAATATTGAACCATTACCTTTCTCACCACCACTCGTCCCACAATTACCACAAGCCGACCCTGTATCCTCTACATCCACTTTACCTTTGCTACCGACACTTCAACACCAACCAACAGCAACAACCCCCCGCCCCCACACCTATACCCTTTAGAACCCATGGTATGCTCACATGGTCCATGACTAAGCAACGGGATACTTCCATCCCTCTCTTGATTTCCTCACAATCTACTTTTCTAGTTGAACCTAATAATTTGTCTGAAGCGTTTCAGGATACAGGATGGCGTCAGGCAATACAGGAAGAATTTCAGACTCCTCTCTAATTCTACCTAGGATCTAGTTCCACCACCAACCTCTGTTAATCTTATTGGGTGTAAGTGGGTATAAAAAGTAAAGTAAAAAGCAGATGGTTTCTTGGAGCATTTGAAAGCACGTCTTGTTGCGCAAGGCTTCAAGCAGCAACAAGGGATTCATTTTGACGAGACTTTTTCTCTTGTTGTGAAGCCCACAACTATTCGAAGAGTTATTGCTGTTGCTTTATCTTCTGAATGGACTCTTTGCTAACTTGATATGCAGAATGCATTTTTTCATGATGTTCTAAACGAAGTTTATATGAAACAACCTCCTAGGTTTATTCATCCTTCGTTTTCTAATCATGTTTCCAGACTTCGCGAGGCTATTATGGACTCAAACAGGTACCCCGAGCTTGGTTTCAAATACTAGGAATTCAGCTGATCCTTCTATGTTTACCTTTCACAATGAGGAATTCTCGTTCTCCTATCCTATGTTGATGATATCATTATCCCAGACGACTTGTCCTCTATACTAAACTCCATAATGTTCACTCTAGAGAGAATTTGCTATGAAAGACTTGGGACCTCTTTATTTATTTTTTCGGGAGTGGAAGTAACTATTTCAACTCATGGTCTTCGGCTAACTCCACAGAAATATGCTTAACAGCTACTTAAGCGGCATCGTATATTCGTATGCTTTCCAGCAAGTCTGTTGCTACTTCGCTATCATCCACGACTTAGTTGTCTTCTCATAAGGGTCGCCTACCTGAGGATCCCTATATCTGCCACCAAATCGTTCGGGCGCTCCAATACCTTAACTTCACTAAACTAGATATCTCATATACTATGAATCTGGTTGCTCAGTTTCTACAAACACCTCAGAATCCTCACTTTCAGATTATTAAGTGCATTCTAAATTATTTTAGAGGGACAATGAGTTATGGCCTTTATTTTTCGCATTGTACTCCTCCCTTTCTCGTCGCTTACTCTGATGCTGATTAGACTAGCTATCCTGACACTCGATGTTCGACTTCTGATTTATATTTCTTGGTTCCAATCTTATTTCATGGTCTATCAAGAAATCTCTCACTCTAGCTCTTAAGCTGAGTATCGTGGTGTTGCATTTACTCTTGCCGAGAGCGTTTGGATCTACTTCAGGATCTTGATGTGTCACTATGTCATCCTCTCACTATCTATTGCAGCAATCTCAGTACAACATACGTTGCAGCCAATCAAGTATTACACACAGAGAAAGCATATCGAATTAGACTCATTTTCTACGCGAGGAAGTACAACTAAGTGATTTCTCTTTACTTCACATTCCTTCCGACAAATAGTTAGCTGATATCTTCACAAAACCTTTGCCTGCTGCTCATTTTACTGCGCTTCGTATTAATCTTCACATCCAGCCTCAGGATGCTCGGATTGCGGGAGCACAATAGAGATTAATTATTTCTGTATTTATGTAATTAGCACTATTGCTAGTTGTACTTTACTTATACAGCGCCTAGTTTAACACAACATGTACTATAAGGTGTTTTTTGTAATTGTGTTCACTACATATTTAATGGAAACCCTAGAGAGGACCTTTACGGCTTTAACGATCTTTCATCTTGGGCATCTATACTCTGCTTTGACCTAATATACACTAATCTACTTGCAAATTTAAAAATTGTTAATTTTGCTAATCAACTTCATCTAATAGTACCCTAATCCTAATGCAACCATTTATATGATTAAGTTGAAATAAGATCCAAATCTAGCTAGTAAAGCTTCGTTGTCATCAACCAAATGGCCAAGTCACAAACAAATGACCCCTTCTGTTATTCTCTTTGTAAGGTAAGAACCAAATGCAAGCCAAGTAACTATAATCTAAACAGGTAATAATTCCTCTGCTGGGCTAGACCACAGTGATTTGTGGGTGAATGTGTAAAGCCCACAGAGCAAAAATAACCTATTACGAGTTTATAGTCAAAATGGTCATCAATACATTGGAAGAAGCTGCGATGATTTATGCAAAACAATCAGTTGATATTAAGATAGGTACATATGCAAAAAAAAAAAAAAAAAAAAAAAAAAAAAAAAAAAAAAAAAAAAAAAAAAAAAAAAAAAAAAAAAAACATTCCTATCTTGTAATCAGATAATGTACATCAAATAGATCAACTCGACAACATGCAGTATTTACGTTATAATGGGTTGGAAAAAGCCATTTACGCTAATTGAGCCATAAGAGTCAGATTAGTAATTGCTAGTTTTGATAATGCGCAGGCTTTATAAGGGTTCAAGAAAGGCCATTTACCAATCACTAACTGATCAATCAAGAACATTACAGAGGTGCATCTCATTATCTCTTCCCTTCACCATCCAATTTTTCTTGCCCGTTTCTTTTTTCACCTCTCCAACCAGACCAAGTCTTTTTGACCAATTTAGCAAAAAAACTAATGCATTTCGTACAGAAATGCTCTAGCAGATTATAGGTTACCTGCTCCTTATTATTTTCCTTTTGGCATGCACGATTATCATTGAGATTTCGTGTTTATGCATCACCTAACCAAGAACTTACTGAATTCTATTGTAAAAAGAAACAGTTTGATTATAATGAAAATTATGACATCTAAAATAAAGCCCTTTAGGCAATCAATCAAGGTAACTTACTCTTTGAGTAAGGAGTTATGCACGCCTTCATGGATACATTCCAAACTTCATCAGGATCATCATCAGGGTCGCACATGGGAGGAAGGACTCCAATATCCCTTCTCAAGTAGCAACCATTTGTCAAAGGTTTAACCCATATAACTGTCTGGTTCTTCTTAGAAGCTATCCTCCAGCACATCCTCCGAACAAGATCACTCATCGCACTCCATATCCTTCTATTCTTTGCATCAGGAGCATAAGCCTCTGGAGAAGAGTACACAAAGTATCCCCCAGGCCTCAACACCCTATCCAACTCCATCAGCAGAATCCCATCCCTTTGAAGCCAGTCAATCCTACAACGAGAGCAGTGGACTAACTCAAATGATCTGCTTGGATACAGCAGCCTTCTTGTCCCCAATACACCCAGAGTTGAAGGAATTCCTCTCTCAAGTGCAAACTGTATCTGGTTCTCATGAACGTCGTTAGGCGCCAGAGACATTGCAATGATGTTAAGAGGAAGAAGGTATGCCCCAAAGCTCGCGACTCCGCAGCCAACATCAAAAACAGTCCGAATTTTTCCACCATTATTCAGCTTGTCATTCGAAAACTTGAGCATCTGATCTCAAAAAAGATTGGAAATAAGGGAATGATGAATAATCTTTCCAAAACAAAAACAGAGTGAAAATGGAAGAAACGTCGGATGGCATAATTGAACCTATTATAGACCTGCGCGATGTGAATGATATACTTGTCAGCTCCCGTGTGAAAGTGCGTTCCGCCGCCGGGGAAATTGATCTTATCTCCATTAACAACCATCCATCTCTGGTCCGACTTCTCCGCCGCGAGATGGGTATGCGGAATATTAGCTTTCCACACCTCATCCCGACTTGCAGGCCACCTTATCGGAATCTTCAACGTGCAAAATTAAGACAGGTTAGGCCCTAACAGCAGCACAAGAACGACATAGCAAACAAAGACGTTCGAGAAATACTCACGCGGTACCCAATGGGAGGAGGGATGAGGCAATTGTGGCGCCGAGGTTGCACCGGGCAGTGGCGCTCGTAATGCTCCATGAGCGACAGGTTGAGCTTCAGCTTGAGCTGGTAGAGAAGGTTCCGATCCAAGCAAGGAATCAGCTCCGACAATCTCATATCACACACCTAAAATATTTCCAATAATAATCAGAAGAGATGGTAGAAGAATTGGAACATCATCAAATCCATCCAAGCAGAGGTCGGAAGAAGAAGCAGCAGCCGAGATATAGGGAGTACAGGAAAGGACTTGACGACGTGGTTAGGAGGGAGAGTGGAGAAGGCGGGGGTGGTGGATTCGCTGTCACCGATGAAGCTGTGGAAGACGGGGTCGGCCCCGTCGTAGCTGGCAGAGTCGCGGCGGCGGCGGCGGCGGAGGCGGAGGGCAGGGCCGAAGGAGGTGCCGTAGTAGAAGCAGAGAAGGCCGAGGGCGACGACGGCGGCAATGAGGAGGGAGGAGAAGAGCTTCCGACGAGGAACGACACCGCGCTCTCCTCTCCGCTGCTGCTGCTGCTGCTGCTGGCTCTGCAGCGAGCCCTTCATTGGACCCTTTTTCGATCTTCCTCCTGCGCTCTTGTGCTTAAATAAATTAGCCTTTTTCTTTCTTTTACTCTAAATTCGATCGGAACGAAGGGTTTGAGGAGGGATGATGAGAAGAGGGCGGGGAACGAGAGTAAAACGGTGGCCAGTGAAAGAGAGATGGATGGAGTAATTAGGAGAGAGAAGGCGTTATGTTGGTGCGGTGGGGTGCTCTGCCGCCTGTCGTTGTTGGAACTCGGAACTCGGCGAGTGCGCGGAATAAGCGTTGAGCGAGAGAGCGAGCAGTGTAAGCGTGGCTAAAGATGGAATGAACGAATGAATGTTTTATGTAATTTTTAATTCGACCACTGTCTGACTGCGGACAAAACTTACGAGGGCGCCCGCTCACGCATTAGGGATTTCCGATTTAGTGCCACAAAATATACATTAATTTTTTATATTATTTTTTAGGCATTAAATTTTAATTATGAACTTCTCTATAGATTTTAATTTGTTTTAAATTCGTCGTAGAAGAAACAATCGACGTGTTAATTTTTTATGTGCAAAATAATATGCTTTTTTTTTTTATCGAATAATGCTAATCCTACAATCCCAACGGATTTAAGGGTCGTTATTTTTTCTCTTATAGTCTAAGCCACTTTTTATTTTTAAAACTAAAGAACTAACAGCCTGTTTGGTAATTACCAGAATTATACTCTGAAATATTTTACTTTATTTTTTTATATTTGGATAAATACTATATTTTTACAAAATTAAAACAATAGTCATTAGCTTTTTCAAAAACTAGTCCTTAAAAAATTTTGAATGTTATAAATGTACTCACAACTGATCAAACTAGTCGTTATGATTGCATAAATATAATAAAATAGTTTTACAATATTCAAAACTGATCAAACTAGTCTTTAAATTATTGGAATCTCATTATAAAAGCCTCTAACATCTATATAATACTCAAATCTTTCACTAGAATGCGTATAAATTATTTTTTATATATTCTATCTATCTATATCCAATTTTTTTATATCCTTTTTAAGAACATATGAATCAAAATTATTGGGGAAGAATGTAAGAAGACGATGATTAATAATGTTGGATTAAGCGGATTCAATTGGATTTAATTTTTGGATTAATTATACTCTAATATTAGTTAGAGTAGAATTGAGATTTAATCATAATTAATCACCTATAAATAGGCGATTTAGGGAGGGTGTACCGTGTACGGCTAAATAATAATAATAAAATATTGCGGCCGGATTCTTTATGCGAGCGTGGCCGCTGGCGGGAGCAAGATCCGTTGGTCGTGAGGGAAAAAAGAGCGAGAGCAAGGTGAGTCTCCAATATTTAGTTCTTTCATTTTTTTTCTTTTCCTCCTCCTACCTCCCCATCTCATCCTCCCTTCTCATTGTACCACCGTCACCGTCACCAGAGTGGTCATTGGCCACCTACGACCGGTGAGGGTGAATCTTGTATGGGGTAATCATAGTTAGCCATGAGAGGGGTTTGGGAGAGATTCTTTGATTGGGTTGGAAAGGAGAAGAAAGAAGATGGAATTATTTTGGATCTAACTATATCCGGTTCATGGTGAACTACATTAATTTTACATGGTTTATTTACGTTTGGGTTTCAATTTATCGTAACAATATTAAACATGATTAAATTGTTAATTAGAGTGTTTTGTCTCTGTTGAATGAACTATAATTAACTGAAAAAGCTTCTGGTGCGCGTTGCTAGTGTTGGACCAGGTGCAGCAAAATTTGGATGCTTATAATGGCTAAAAAGATCAGCGAGAAACCAATCTGTAAATAGCAGTTTTGGTTTTAGGGACTGATTCATAAACTATGCATAAACTTTTTATTCGTAAGGCGGAATTTTGCAATTCAAGCGCCATTAGACTCATCTTCAAAATACAGATGAGATCGTCCGATCTAATTATCCAAATTTACTGTATAATTTTCACATAATTATTAATAATTAAAAGGGTTTGTTTGAAAATGTATTTTATTTGGGTCTTTTCATCGTTTTAGGTGTTGGGACTGCTGTGAAATCTCAATCTTAGAATGTGACTAATTTGTGAGCACTAATAGAAATAAGTAAATAGCTACTTGTTGCTGGTACACCCCCAGTGGATTTTATAATTATATTGGTTGTTGTGGCTTATGTACTTTGCATATTATTATCATTATAATAATCTATTGTTGTTTATGACTATTGCAGTCGGATACCTTGGAGGAGAGGGATTTATTCTATACGTAGTTCCCGAGGAGGAATGGCGTGTAATTGTAATTCTCGTGGTTAGAGTGATAGAGTGGAGTTGCTTCAAATTACGATCGTTGTGGTTTCAAATTTAAAATTATCTTTATTCTTTGAAGCAGATTTCTTGTTAAGCGTTGTGCTTACTTTTGTTGCCTACCGTTTCAGGTACTGAGAGTCGGAGGATGTGAGATAATTGGTCAGCGATGACTCATTAGATAGTTTATCTTTTGGACATATAGAGCGTGTTTGGTTCGCTTCTTTTTCACCATAGAATCGGAATCGGAATGGGTGAATCCGTTTGTGAGTGTTTGGTACGCGGGAGTCCCATTCCGATTCCCATTTCCAAGTGGAATGGGAATCCCCCAATCACCTCTTTTTTCAATCCGGCCTAGGAGGCCGGATTTGAAGTTGAATCCGGACGTAATGGATATTTATTTAGATTAAATTTATTTTTTCAACTTTTTTAATTAAAATATGAGTTAAAATTTAAAAAATAAATATATTCGGATTGGAAGTTGAATCCGGACGGAATGGATATTTATTCGGATTAAATTTATTTTTTCAACTTTTTTAATTAAAATATGAGTTAAAATTTAAAAAATAAATATATTCGGATTGGAAGTTGAATCCGGACGGAATGGATATTTATTCGGATTAAATTTATTTTTTCAACTTTTTTAATTAAAATATGAGTTAAAATTTAAAAAATAAATATATTCGGATTGGAAGTTGAATCCGGACGGAATGGATATTTATTCGGATTAAATTTATTTTTTCAACTTTTTTAATTAAAATATGAGTTAAAATTTAAAAAATAAATATATTCGGATTGGAAGTTGAATCCGGACGGAATGGATATTTATTCGGATTAAATTTATTTTTTCAACTTTTTTAATTAAAATATGAGTTAAAATTTAAAAAATAAATATATTCGGATTGGAAGTTGAATCCGGACGGAATGGATATTTATTCGGATTAAATTTATTTTTTCAACTTTTTTAATTAAAATATGAGTTAAAATTTAAAAAATAAATATATAATTTTAAATTTTAATTTGAACTAAAATTAAAAATTAAAATTTAATCAAGNTTTTAATATTTAATATTTAATTTGAATTTAAATTAATATATTATAAAGATAATGTTAGTATATTAATTTGATTACGTTTTTTATATCCACCTGAACCAAACACCGACAATGGAAATGATTTATTCTGATTCCAATTCAAATGGTGAACCAAACATAATTAGGTAATGAGTCATTCCGATTCCGATTCCGACTCCGACTTCAAACTAAACACGCCCATAGTTTATTTTGATTTGAGATTGATTAATTCGACATCTAGTAGTTATTGCTCAGTTTTGTTTTAATTAGTAAATTATTTTATTTAGTCTTTAATTGAGAGGGTAGCTTTGGATCTATTTAAGGCCTTCTATTTTCGGAGGTTCTTTCTTTGGATTCGTCACCGATTGTTGCAATTCGGATCTGAGCAGTCGGATCTCGGGCGTGATAATTGGAGGAAGATACAAAGAGATGATGATAAATTCGTGACAAACCTTTTTTTTATGATGAACAATGATATGACAGTTGAAAATATCTATTCACATTTCAAGTGAAAAAAGAGCACGCTATGTGAATAAAATTATCCAAGGTCATGAACTTAGATTGCAAGAGGAAGTTCAAATGGAAACTCACATTTTTCATACGTTAATGAAATGTTTGAAAGACAAAGGTCTTCTACGTGACACAAGACCGTTAAAAAGTAGGTACCTATATTTTTATACACCTTGACAAAAAATGTATGTAACCGAACTCTACAATAGTGGTTTCAGCAAAGTGGTGAAATTGCTAGTTGACATTCTCGTCAAGGGCTATATGCAGTTATACAACTCAATAGAGATTTTATTCATTTATTAGGATCTATCAACACTCCAAAAATCAGAAACAATGCAAAATTTTTCTTAACGGTACCATTGATTTTTTTTTTCCTTTTACATTTAACTCAGTATTGAAAATGAGTATTCAAAAATGAAAGTGGAGCCCATTTCTTCTCTTGAAACATGCCCTCAACAAACCTCTTTTATACTAGGTGGGTTTCCTCATCTATGCATATCCTCTATGTGTGTTGTTTTTAGTCTCACAATTCTTTCTTTTCTATTAATTTCATAAAGAAGAGGGCATGTAAAATCATGATATAAAAGAGCGTTTTGCAAGAGAAATTAGGGCACATCCGCACATGTGAAGAGGAGGAGGAAAAGGAGGAGAAAATGGAGGAGGAGGAAGGAAGAGAGAAAGAACAAACCTGAAGACATAAGGGAACGAGGGCTAACTGGAGGGAACTGGCCAGGGGTGACGAGGATAGTACGAGGGCGAACGCGAAATAGAGTGAGCGAGAAAAAGCGCGATAAATGGAAAATTTTTACACCGGTCCAACCTCTTTTCTTCTTTTTTCCAATATTACTCTAAAAAGCCCATGTTATATAGTAATAATTTTATCTTATTAGGCTATTCAAAAGAGCTAACTAAAAAAAAGGACTTTTAAAACACAGAGTAAAGTGGCCCAAAGTAGAATATTGAGGGTTTCCCAAATGGGCCCTAAAAAAAAATTTAAAAGAATTAAAAAAATAAAAAATAAAAAAACTGAAGTAGAGGATTACAACCCTTATACGGAGGTTTGTAATCCTACGACCCTCTTCGGTTTGTAGACTTTGTTTTTTTCTTATTTATATTGCTTCCAATTTGGATCATTTTCTCCACAGCTGCTTTAAAATGAATTTCGGAGTTATGAAAAAAAGTTCAAATTAATTTCTTTAAAATATGTACAAAAACTAACACATGATAGCAGATTGCAAATTTTCTAACAAGATGTCATCGAAGAGCTCTCCACTTAAAATTTTTCCATCCACAACTTCTAAAACCCGCTAGTCTTGTGTTGACTAACACTCCGATGTCCCCATCCATGACTAGAACGGTGCAAAAAGATAACTAAACTATAAACTAAAATGGACAAATACAATTATATATTAAATGTATGAACTAGGCTGGAATATTATCAATAGCACCAAGTTATTGGTGCTATTAATTTTTTAGCCCTTGGATTGAGAAATGTGTGGTTAGAATGATATGGGTCCCCTAGGGTTGAGTGAGTGGTTGGTTGAATAGTATAATATAACGGATAAAAATAATTAAAGAGTTAAATCTAACGGTGGAAAACTCGATAGCACCAAATCCTTGGTGTTATCGATAGTACCCGAGCCAAACTCTTAAATGTATTCACATCCACAACTAAAATCATGTTTGAATGTATAAATATGTTATTTTATATATTTTTGAATTTATTTAAAAATATAATATTTGTTAGATTACAAGTATGAGCAAATTCTGCATATCGAATAAGTACTTCCAAAAACATAAGAAATTTTATATATCGAATAAGTTATTATCGGATATCTTACTTCAATATACTAATAAGATCCTATTTGGATGCATGAACATCTTTTTCCATAGTTCTTCTTAGGATGTGTTAGTTTTACCAAAAGTGTGGAAAAGATGAAGTTATTTTCTCTCATGGCTGACACCTCAGTGGAAGCCTACCCGGGCACACTGCCGTGCACACAAGGTCGCTCCCTACACACACAAAGTGTCTACAATCGACAATATCCACCAAAATGAAATACACATCCTACACATGATAATGAGAGCATAAAACATAAAACAAAACTAATTTAGACAATTTCAAGCAACTACCACATATACATAAATCGATATCCTCAGCACATACATAACCAACTACAATACTCTATGAGTACATAAACCCTAGGATGTCAATAGCCTCCATATACAACATCTCACCAAGAGTACATCACAAAATGGGTATATCTCAAATACAACATCGTATGCCTTAAGGTAATCTATTTAAATAGGTACATAATTACCTCTCACATATAACACCCAAAAATAAAATATGTATTAGGTCTACATCTAAGGAAGCTCGGTAGAGACGGCTCTAGCTAGACGCGACTCCCTTGCCACTGTGATGCCCCATTTTCCAGGGGGTCACCCATCCTAAGACGTAGTACTCTAGTTGTCATGCCCCGGAGCCCAGCGGAAGCCCGCCTGACGCGTGTCTTGACCCGCCATACGTCTAAAACATATAAGGCGTCTAAAACAAAACGATAAATGAGACACTAAAAGAAAACATCTAGAAGTATCAGAGTAATATACATCATCTAGAGACTAAAGCCATGTGAAGAGTAGAGAGCTAAAATCACTAATAAACTATAAAGTAGTACAACCAAAGATCCAAAATACAAATACTAAAAGAGTACATAGGTGGTCTCTATACATGGTAAACAAAATATCTCTCTCTCTCTAATACAAAATATCTCTCTCTCTAATACAATAAAAGAAGAGTAAACCACCTAAGCTCAAAGGAAGCTCCCCGCTAACTAGCTACGCGACTCCCTTGCCGCGATACCGTGCCTCAGCCGGTACCGAAGGCTCTGAAATAAAAATCATAAAACAGAGGGCGTGAGAACTATTAAATAATAATTCCCGGGCAATTACTGACTTCAGTGAAATGCGCCACTAGGCCCAAAAGCTACAAAAAAGGGGGGTCGGTGTATAAGTATAAGCAAAAGCGATAAGAACAACTAGAAAAATAAACATAAATACTACTCAACCATGATGTCTCTACTTAGCATGATTTGCATAAGTAAGAAAGCAACTACTACAAGTATGTGCATAAGAGTATTCAACATGCAAATGCATAAGTAGGCAGCTAACCCAATATCCACAATGTAAGTAGTAAAGATGTCATTGTTTACTATTCTAGTCAATGTCCACTTGTCACTTTAACTGTTTAAAGTTTAACTCTGATAAGACCCACCCGAAGGCTGTCTGGCATAAGACCGACCAGAAGGCTGTCTGGCTTTACCATGCCTAATGGCCCCGTGGTAGTCAACATCCCCACCCTCGGAATGAGCCTTTCCCACGGCAATCCACTTCGGCGCCTAATCCCGCACGGTAAACGTATCGCGATGGCCAACTCCGGAGTGCCGGCTTATAGGGAGCGACCCTCACAAGCATGTGCGAATGAGCACAATGGCAAGCATGCGTATCAGTCTGTCTCAAGTACCAGGTCCTCATGTCTAAAACATGGAATATATGTCAACTGTGTCGATGGCCTATCACTATGTCATCATGTCTAAAACATGGAATATAGTCGATATCCAACGGCCTATCACTATGTTTCTATATTACATTTTCATAGTTTTCTAGTTTCAAGTGCCCCTTAATGACACTATTGTTCAACGAGTTCAAGCATGGTATTTATATTCATGATACATAATTCTACTCATTTCAAACATAGGAGACATGTTGTCAACTTGCAAAGCCAACTACTTTTGACAATACATGCAGTCTACACATATAGCTCTACTATATAGAGTGTAAATTTTATGATACATAAGACATGCATATTAAGTGTTCTAAAATTCATATAAATCATGTTTAACATGGATTTGCTCTTAAAAAGACTTTACGAAGAGTTTAGAAAGCATAGGGGGCCATTTTGCCCCTTTTTCATGAAGTCAAACCCACCAAGGCCAATCGAAACCTTTCGTTTGCTCCGACGAAGGTGTCCACCACTCTCCTAGTACCCTAAAGGTAGATAAACAAGAGTTAAACGGATCTTATGAACAACCATAAGGTTGATCATTAACCATCTCAAGCTAAGGTGGGGAAAAACTCACCTAGATGAAGAAATCCTCAAATAAAGCTCAAGTGGAAGCCAAATCCCTTCCAAAGCAACCTAATCCAAGGTTCAAAACCCATCAATTTGGTTCTAGGAGCTACCAATCCAAAATCCCATTTCTAACCCTAATATCCAAAATCTAGGATTTCCTTTAGTAAAAACTACTAAAACAAGATCTAAAGGAGAGATCAAGCCTACTCACCTCTCTTGAAGTCCCAAACCTAGCTAGGAAGGTGCTAGGGTTGAAGTTCTCCCTTTAAACAAGCTCCAACAAAAACCTCTAAGCTTCTCCAATGGAGAAAATCCAACATGAGGCAAGGAGAAGGAGAAAAGAGAGATCAAAACCATAAAAACCAAGCCAAAATGGGGTAAAATCCAAAGAAGAAGCCCTCACCTGGTTTCTCCACGAATTAGGGCTCAAAAGGGCTCTCTAAGGGGGCTGGGGTCACCTATATAGGTGTTGTAACAATTGCAAAAACACCCCTGCCCGAAAACTACTCGCACTGCACTGTGTACCGGTACATGGGCTCGCGTACCGGTACAATACTTACGAAACAGCCAAACCCGAGCCTCGGGTTTGTGCGAAATCCATCTGTGTACCGGTACACCAGCCCTGTACCGGTACAGCCATCAGCGCATACCGGTACAGCCATCAACCCCGTACCGGTACACAGCCCTGCTGAGGCTACCCGAGAGCTGACCAAAAATTCGACTTTTCGGATTTTGGTGCTAGGTTTTAAACCTCCAATCTCGGGGTTCGAACCATGGGTCGGAACACTGTCAACGACCCTCCACGAAGCGTGGAAAAGCTCAGAACACGAAACAAACACTCGAACCTCGCAATTTGCAAAGGTCCAGTGCGTCACATTCACCCCTCCTAAAAAGGAGTTTTGTCCGCAAAACTCGAAAGCAACGTACCTCAAGACTTCATCTGAAAAAGATGGGGATAATGCTCCAGCAAGGCGCTCTCCAGCTCCCACGTGGCCTCCCGCTCCCCGTGGTTGCTCCAAAGAATCTTCACATACGGAATATCCCGATTCCGCACTTTCCGTACCTCGCGAGCCAAGATCTTCACGGGCTGCTCCTCGAAGCTCAAGTCTTCCCGCAACTCTAAAGGTGTGGCATCCAGCACGTGAGTCGGGTCGAAGATGTACTTCCGAAGGACCGATATATGAAAGACGTTGTGCACGCCCGATAGGTTTGGTGGTAGAGCAAGTCGATACGCTACCGGACCTACACGCTCCAAAACCTCATACGGTCCAATGAAACGGGGGCTCAACTTATCCCGAATTCCGAATCTCTTGATCCCTCTAGTCGGCGAGACCTTCAAGAAAACATGGTCTCCAACTTGAAACTCCAAGTCTCGCCGTCGTTGGTCGGCATAGCTCCTCTGTCTACTCTGCGCTGTCAAAAGTCGCTCCCGAGCAATTCGAACTTTATTCTCAGCTTCCTGGAGCACATCTGGTCCTAAAGCCACTCGCCAACTTCACTCCAATGAAGTGGCGATGTACACTTCTGTCCATAAAGTGTTTCGAACGGTGCCATCTTGATGCTTGCTTGATAACTATTGTTATAAGCAAACTCCGCCATAGGTAGATGCAGCGACCATCCTCCTGCTTGGAGCATATCCTCTAAGATCTGTATGGTGCGCTCCGACTGCCCATCACTCTGAGGGTGGAAAGTAGTGCTAAAATCCAGTCGAGTGCCTAGGGCGTCCTGTAGACTTCTCCAAAAGTGAGACACAAACCGGGTGTCTCGATCTGATACAATCGACGTGGGCACTCCGTGAAGTCGCACAATCTCATCAAGGTACACTTGTGCGAGCTTCTCCCCAGTCCAAGTAGTGTGAATAGATATGAAGTACGCCGACTTCGTCAACCTATCCACGATCATCCAAATAGCATCATGCCCGGCCTGAGAGCGGGGCAATCCAGTCACGAAATCCATGGTGATCTTCTCCCACTTCCACACGGGAATAGGCAAACTGTCACGCCCCAATCCCCCTAAAACCCAACACTCAATAACCCCAATTGTCTCAATTGGCCATTCTAACCCATTCTCGGTTTCAAACTAATACTAACCTCGTACGTACGTAAAAGTAATAGCGTAACTTTAATATATAGATGACTGAAGAAAGAACATCCGTATCATAATCAACGTAATCATCACCAATGAAAAGGAGGAAACTTTATGAATACGGACCTACCTGGATCACCCATTCAACCGCTCCAGCCTACGGCTCGGGTGACCCTTGAAGTAACATCAAGAGTGTGGTGATTGGGATGTCCAGGATCGTGCTCGCCCCGCCGCCTCCTGGCTCCGTTCCCAAATCGCGGCATCCATCGCCGGTGGCCTCATCGTAATGTAAAACATCAGTAAAGGGAAAACCACATGTACATCGTCGAAATAAAACAACTTAATCTCTACATTTCAACATTTGTTAGTACATAAACCACCTACTGATTTACATTTTTCTATACTACCAACTTACCTTACATTATTAAGACAAATGAACTTAAACCAAATTTACTTTAGTTTATAGTACACACTACATATAAATCGAATCTCGAAAGCGAAGGCAACACCGAACGGGAGCGCGTTCGGAACATAATATATACGTTAAGAGAATAACTAACGCATAAATATGTACAACAATCTCGGAACCCGCCTGTCCTCTCCGAGACAGGCAAGCCGCAGACAACTGCACTGGGCTTGGGCTGGTTTAACCGCNCCTTTTGTACATGGACTATACTCTATTATTTTCGTAATGTTAAACGGAGTTGCCCAACGTGTTTAGGGCACCCCCAATTAGGTTTCCACGGGGTCAATTTGTCCCCGAACAATCCTAGGGCAAAAGCCCCAAATTCAAGCCCTAATATTGTCATTTAGGGTTTTCTCATGAATCGATCCCAATCTTAAGCAAACAATAGCTTAGGATCATCTAATAAGCATCCTAGTAAGGTTTCTAGACCCTTAGAACCAACCCTAGGGCTTCCATGACAAACCCTACCCAACCACCATAAGAGCACTTGAGCTCTCATGGGTTCTATGGAGTTCAAGGCATATAGAAGGCTCCCATGGCCAAAAACAACCCAAAGCTCCAAAACATAGGGATTAAAACCAAGCCCTAGACTCATTTCTACCAAAAACTCATCTTAGCCCAAGCCCCTCCAAATCCTTCTTGTAGGAGAGCCTGTAGAACCCACCAAAGCCTCCAAATTCACATTCCCTTGCTTCTTCTTCTTCTTCTCCAAGCCCTAGAGCAAGAGTTCTAGAGAGAGGAAGAGAGGAAATGGGAGAGAAGGGTGAAAATGGCTGTGGGAGAGAGAGGGGTGTCCACATATAGTGTTGTGACAACTGCATTTAAACCCCTCAACTTGTTTCCCCTTGATCTGCCCATACTGGGCGTTTTTCGCCTTCGGGGACCGGTCTCCCCGACCAGGGACCGGTTCCCGAACGTGGGTATTCCAGGACTTAGCCAAATTTTCGGGTTTTTCGGCTGTTACGCAGCGAGGGACCGGTCTGCCCCTTCAGGGACCGGTCTCCCGAGGACCGGTCTCACCACCAGGGACCGGTTGCCTCAAGACTTCCTGGCAGGCTACGTGTACGGGGACCGATCTCTCCTTCAGGGACCGATCCCCGAGAGCACAAAATCTGGGACTTAACCAGATATTCTGATTCTCCCTCTCGGGTCCCTTTTTGCTTCTCCTATGAGCCCTAATGTGCTCAGGGTCCATTCTAACTCGTTCAATTCCGCGTTCCGCTCTTTTTGACGGAACTCGGCACGATTTACGAGGGATGTGGTATGTTACACAAACTCTGAAGTTTTTCTGCAGGAACTCGATGCTCAGCCTTAACTTGTTGGCAAGTTCGACAACGAGCTACAAACTCGCCAACATCTTTTTTCATCCCGGGCCACCAATAGAGCAACTTTAAATCCTTATATATCTTGGTGCCTCCCGGATGTATAGCGTAGGGCGCTCGGTGCGCTTCTTGAAGAATATTCTCTTTAATTCCCGAATCCGCCGGTACACAAATCCGTCCACGGAAACGCATCAATCCTTGGTCATCCACAAAGAAATCGCTGGTGCAACCATCAACCATTTTACCTTTAATCTTTTGCCATTCCACATCGGAAGCTTGTTTTTCTTTAATTCTATCCAACAATGTAGGTCGCACCACCAACGTCATCAACCTCAAAGGCGTGTCAGGAGTCACCACCTCCAACTCCAACCGTTTCATCTGCTCGATCAACTGCGGTGAGTAACAACGTACATCGCTAAGTTTTCTGTCGATTTCTGACTTAGTGCATCGGCCACCACGTTAGCCTTGCCCGGGTGGTAAAGAATCGTCAGATCATAATCCTTGAGCAGCTCCAACCATCTGCACTGTCTCAGGTTCAACTCTTTCTGAGTGAATAACTACTTCAAACTCTTGTGGTCCGTGTACACTTCACACCGCTCACCGTAAAGATAGTGACGCCATAACTTCAATGCGAAGACTACGGCCGCCAACTCCAAATCATGCGTCGGGTAGTTCTTTTCATATTTCTTTAGTTGGCGCGAAGCATACGCGATCACTTTGCCATCCTGCATCAACACACAACCCAATCCATTAAGTGAAGCATCACTATAAACCACATACCCTGCTCCAGCCATCGGCAGGGTTAGGATCGGGGCGGTCGTCAATCTTTGCTTCAACTTTTGGAAGCTTCTCTCGCATGCATCATTCCAAATAAACTTAACGCCTTTATGCGTGAGCCTCGTGAGGGGAGTAGATAACTTAGCAAACCCCTCGACAAATCTCCGGTAGTAACCGGCCAATCCAAGGAAACTCCGAATCTTCGTGACGCTCGTCGGTCTCGGCCAATCCCTGATAGCCTCAATCTTCTTGAGATCCACCGCAATACCTGATCCCGAAATCAGATGCCCAAGGAAAGCTACCTCTCGAAGCCAAAATTCACATTTCTTCAACTTGGCATAAAGCTCCTTTTCCCGAAGTTCTTGAAGTACAAGCCTCAAATGCTCCTCGTGGTCTGCATCACTTTGGGAATAAATCAAGATGTCGTCGATAAACACCACGACGAACCTGTCTAAATATGGCTTAAAAACACGGTTCATTAGATCTATAAAAGCTGCCGGGGCATTAGTAAGCCCAAACGGCATAACAGTGAACTCATAGTGTCCATACCGTGTTCTAAAAGCCGTCTTCGAAACATCCTCGGGTTTGATCTTTAACTGGTGGTACCCCGACTGCAAATCGATCTTAGAATACACACACGATCCCTGAAGCTGATCAAACAAGTCGTCAATCCTCGGCAACGGATACTTGTTCTTGATCATGACTTTATTAAGTTCACGATAGTCCACACATAGGCGTAGCGATCCGTCTTTTTTCTTGACGAACAAAACTGGCGCTCCTCAAGGCGAGACGCTCGGTCGAATAAAGCCTTTATCCAGAAGATCCTGTAGCTGTGCCCTCAGCTCCTTCAGCTCCGCCGGTGCCATCCTATAGGGTGCCTTTGAGATTGGGGTAGTCCCGGGAACGAGGTCTACCACAAACTCAATCTCCCTATCGGGTGGCATGCCCGGTAGCTCAGCTGGAAACACGTCACAAAACTCCCGTACCATCGAGATATCCTCGATCCTAGGGGTGTCACCCTCGCCCCTCAACACAACACTAGCGAAGTAGGCTACACAACCTCTGCTGATTAGCTGCCTAGCTTGAGACGAGCTGATCGTCATCGCAAAAAGCGAATTCTGGCATCCTCTAAATATCACCTCAACTTGTCCCGGTTCTCTAAAAGTAACCGTGCGATTCTTGCAATCGATCGTGGCATAGTACTTGGTTAGCCAATCCATGCCTAAGACCACATCAAATTCCCCCAGCTTGCGCAAGGCTAACAAGTCCACAGGCATAACCCAATCTCCTATCCGAATAGGGCAACTGGGGAAATACTCTCTAATATCCAAAGAGTGGTCGGGGACAACTACACGTCCCGGATGCAACAAGGAAAGCATAGGGATGCCATGCAATTCGGTAAACAGCCGATATATGAATGAATGTGATGCACCAGTATCAAATAATGCACGAACTTTAATGCCATCAAGTAAAATGATACCTGCGACCACATCCTCGGCTGCTGCCGCCTCCTCGGTCTGAGCGGCATACATGCGCCCGCTCGGGGCCTGTCGAAAATCCTCGCTCTGCCGCTGGACGGAGGGCCGTCCAGGCTGGTACTGCGCCGATGGAGTCCCGTGGCTGGCGGCTTGTAGAACTGGTGCCGATGCAGTCGACGGTGCCGGTGAAGAACCCCTCGGGCACTCAGTCCGCACGTGGCCCTCCTGGCCACACTGGAAGCACCTGCCCGCCCGCTGTGGACACTGCGGTGGGTGATGAGGACTACCACAGATCACACACGGGAAGGGCCGGCGTCGGTCAGATCCTCCTCGCTGCGCTGCTGAGCCGCGTCCACGCTGCTGGCTCTTAGGATGCTTCGGCGGCCTCCTAGAGTGCGTCTGGCTCGCACCCTCAGCCGCAGGCCTCTTGGCCTTGCCTTTGTCCATGGCCTCATACCGCTCCTGTACCTCTGCCGTGCTGCTCTCCACGATGAGTGTGCGATCCACCACCTCCCGGTAGGTTTGGAGGTTAGAAGATTGCACGAATCGGTAGATCGAAGGTCGCAATCCTCGGTCAAAGATACGGCCTTGTCCTCGTCGTCCCGCACTACAAAGGGCACGCAGTGCAAAAGCCGAGAGAACTCCCTCTCGTACTCGGCTATGGTCCGATCACCTTGGCGCAAGTTGCGCAAGTCCTGCTCCATCTTCCGCTTGACACTAGTCGGGAAGTAGTGCGCCAACAGAAGCTCCTTGAACTTCTTCCATGTAATAGCCACCAAGTCGGTGCTGGGGTTCTCGTGAAGATCCAACCACCAGCGACAGGCCTCGCCGTCCAGATGGTGAGTGGCGAGCCAAACTCGATCTCTCTCCTCCACGAAGGTGTTGCGGAAGAGTTTCTCTATATGCATCAACCAATTTTCCACGATCCAGTGGTCGACCTTCTCGCCGTCAAAGATCCGGGGACCGCACCTCCTGAACTCGTTGAGGCGTTCCATCAGTCGGTCCCGCTCTGCCCCCTTTACCATCACGGGGAAAACAGCTCCAATCGGGGGTGCCTGAACAGGTGGCGCCGCCAAAGCCTCCTCCTGAGGCGCGGCCACGGGCGCCGCACGCGACGAACTGGGCGCAGGAGACGGCGCTCTCGGCGCGACGTCCACAACTGGTGCTGGCGGTGTAGGGACCTGGGTCTCTCTGAAAGCTGCCGCCTGCTGCAGATGAAGGTCCTCCAGGCGCTTCATTCGCGCCTCTTGTCGGCGCGCCGCATCGGCCTCCTGTTGGGCCGCCGCCGCCTACTGAGCCACGAGATCAGTAAGAGTAGCAAGCTGGCTCCTCAACTCACGGACCTCGCCGGCTCCGGAGGTAGCGGAGGTCTCGACCTCCTCCAAGTTTGCCGCATTATCCGCTCCAGCAGATTGAGAGCGTGTGATCGGCATCGCCACTACAACATCATAAGCGCACAAGTTAGTAAAACTCACGCTATCGCATCCCCGCTCAAATAGACAATACCCAAATCATGCGAAAGTAAGGAAGTGTTCTTCACCACTAACTCTCGATGTTACGTTGTCGGCCGCCAACGTAACCCTCCGCGAAGTTAGAAGCTATACACTTCAATTTAACTCCACTTTCTAGAGTTATCAAAGATACCCAATCAAAATACTTTCGCTTGCAAGTCGAATAGACCTTGTCTCTCACGAGCCTATTTCCTATAGTCCAACCGGCCTAAGGTTTGCTAGTATTTCCTATAGTCCAACCGGCCTAAGGTTTGCTAGGTCCACTAAGACTCAACCCTAGGCTCTGATACCAATTTAGTCTGTCACGCCCCGGGGCCCAGCGGAAGCCCGCCCGGCGCGTGTCCAGACCCGCCATACGTCTAAAACATATAAGGCGTCTAAAACAAAACGATAAATAAGACACTAAAAGAAAACATCTAGAAGTATCAGAGCAATATACATCATCTAGAGACTAAAGCCATGTGAAGAGTAGAGAGCTAAAATCACTAATAAACCATAAAGTAGTACAACCAAAGATCCAAAATACAAATACTAAAAGAGTACATATGTAATATACCGAAAATTTGAAAAATGAATGTCGAACTTTAGTCAAATTGACCAAAATGCGAGGACGGTACACTTCGGAAAGTCCGAAGGTGTTAAAATGAGTAAAAGTGCGTTGTGGAAAGTTTTCGAGAGCTAAGGAATCAAAAACCTGCAAACTGCAGTTTTTGAGCTCTCGGGGACCGGTCCCTGGTGGGAGAGACCGGTCCCCGAAACGCGCAAGAATTGAGAAAAGCTGAAAATCGGCTAAGTCCCTGAGAACCAGCTCTCGGGAACCGGTCCATCCCTGAGAGACCGGTCCCCTCAAAGAGAGCCCGGTCGCATCGCGCGCAGCAGCTCTGGCTGCGCTGGGACAAGCTTCGGGAACCGGTCCCTGATGGAGAGACCAGTCCCCGCCTGCGTGAACTGCCCAGTCCAGGCAGTGTGAAAGAGTAAAAGTTGAGGGGTTTATTTGCATTTTGGTAACCCAATGAGTTATGTATGAGGGTAAATGAGATATTTCTCTGATTTTACGCCCCCTCACACTCTCTCCTCTCTTTCTCTCTCTAGAAGACAAAGAAGGAGAAGAAGAAGACAAGGAAAGGAAGGAAAAGAAGAGGAAGAAAGTGAAGAAGAAGACAAGGAGAAGAAGAAAACCTCTCCTCTCCTTCTCTAGCTTGGAAAAGGAGCAAGCTTAGAGGTAAGCTTTGCCCCTTCTCATGCTAAATTCCAAACTAGGGTTTGGATTAGGCCAAGAATGGTTTTAATGGAGTATTTAGAGTCTTTGAAGCTTTCTTTTGCTTCTTTTGAGATCAAAACCATGGTTTGGTATAGAGGTGAAGCTTGAAGGTGAGCTTCAACACCTCTCATGGTGAAACCCAAATTAGGGTTTTGATTGAGCTAGTAATGGTTAGAATGGACTTTTTAGAGTACCATGAAGCTTCTTTTACTTCCCAATGAGATCAAACCCTAGGTTTGATGTATGCAATGGAGCTAGGGCACCCAAATTGGGGCTTTTTCTTATGGGGGTTTCTAAGAGAAATTGACCCTCTAGAAACCTAATTGGGGGTATTTTCGACACGTTGGTGCGATCGGATTAGCATTACGAAAAGCCAATTTAAAGTTATGGGCAAAATGACCTAAGTTGGCTTCGTTTTGCCGCAGGTAAAGAACGAGAGGCCTAAAAATTCCAAGAAAATCATCGGAGCACCTTTGAGAACCTACGAAGTGGGTGGTGCTTCTCAAACTCGTTGAACTTCCCTCTATGCCTAATGTGTCATTCAATTGAGCATATGTTTATACATTGTTGCATGCATTTTAGGGTAAAGTGATGAGAAAAATGTAATGTTGCATGATTGTGAGCACAACTTGCATAATGAGATGGTTGAGAACCTTATGAATGTCAAAAACCCTATATGTATGCATGAGAGAAAATGTGAGCACCAAAGTGAGGCTAGAGAACAGAGTGACACTATGACATAGGTCGAGTGGCATTTGATAATGTAAAGTAAAGTGACACTAGAGGTAGTGTAAGCCAAAGAATCAATGTGATGTAAAGAATAATGTTAATGACTATAGTGAAAACGAAGTGAAATGTAAAGAACATGATTGCTAGAGATAGCAAAAGTAATGAAAGGCAAAGAACCGTGATTGCTAGAGTAGCAACATAATGTGATGTAAAGAACACTAGAGTTAGTGTAAGGTCAAGATTGAACATACAATCCTTTGAGTTAAGGATTCGATCATACTTGCTATGAGTTCCGTGCTCGAGGGCGGTCGCTCCCCCTCGGGCAATGCGCTCCGGAGTTTTTGCATCACGGGTTGGAGTAAACCCAAAGGACGGTCTTAGCGGGAGGAAGCTGAGGGCCCGCGATGATGGACTTAATGTGAAGCAAGTTAATGTGGTGAAACCCCCGGGTTAGCCTTGAGATTAAAGAACAAAGATTAAAGAACAAAGAACAAAGATAAAGTGTAAAGTGTAAAGAACAAAAGAACTTGCATAATCTGCATATGTTTAATGTTGAGCATACTTCCTGCTTTTTGTTCAGACATATTAGCATCATATTATAGTTTGGTTACTATATGTAGTTTTTCTTTCTATTATGCCTGAGTTAGTCCTAGTGGGAAAGTCGGTGAAGTTGAGGCCGAACCTACTGGGAACTTTGTTGTAGTTCTCACCCCCTCTTTTTTCACAGAGCCGGGACCGAGCGAGCCGGCGGGCGACCGAGGTAAAGGTATCGCACCTTAGACAGAGGCCACCAGAGTTGGGTTCACATTTTGTAGTAAAGTACCCTATGATCATCTTTTGTACTTGATGATAAATGATGTAAAGAAAAGAATGTAATGTGTATTTTGAGGTAAATGTGATGTAAGAAAGAATTGATGAAGTGAAATGTAAGGAATTCGAAAATGTACAAGATGAATGCAATGTATATGATTGAAAATGAATCATAGTACAGTGAATGTTTAGTTTCCTTTTCTCTCACTCGTGGCTATTGATTACCCTCGTGTAAGCCGTATTTGTATGTTTCCGCTAGTGCACTTCTTGTTTGAAAATGTACATGTGATGAGCCTTGGGCGGACAGGAGAAACTCTGTCCGTTCGGTATCTGTTTGACGTGCTCGGGCCGGCCCAAATTGGTATCGGTCCCGGGGCGTGACAACATAGGTGGTCTCTATACATGGTAAACAAAATCTCTCTCTCTCTCTAATACAATAAAAGAAGAGTAAACCACCTGAGCTCAAAGGAAGTTCCCCGCTAACTAGCTATGCGACTCTCTTGCCGCGATCCCGTGCCTCCGCCGGTGCCGAAGGCTCTGAAATAAAAATCATAAAACAGAGGGCGTGAGAACTATTAAATAATAGTTCCCAGTGGGCAATTACTGACTTCAGTGAAATGCGCCACTAGGCCCAAAAGCTACAAAAAAGAGGGGTCAGTGTATATGTGACGCACTGGACCTTTACAAATTGCAAGGTTCGAGTGTTTGTTTCGTGTTGTGAGCTTTTCCACACTTCGTGGAGGGTTGTTGGTAGTGTTTCGACCCATGGTTCGAACCTCGAGATTGGAGGTTTAAAATCTAGCACCAAAATCTGAAAAGTCGGAATTTTGGTCAGCTCTCGGGTAGCCTCAGCAGGGCTGTGTACCGGTACGGGGCTGATGGCTGTACCGGTACGCGCTGATAGCTGTATCGGTACGGGGCTGGTGTACCGGTACACAGACTGATTTCGTGCAAACACGAGGCTCGGGTTTGGCTGTTTCGCAGGCGTTGTACCGGTACGCGAGCCCGTGTACCTGTACACAGTGCAGCGCGAGCAGTTTTCGTGGAGGGTTGTTTTTGCAATTGTTGCAACCTCTATAAAAGTCAACCCCAGCCCCCATGGCTGCTCTTTGAGCCTCAGACCAGTGGACGATAAGTGAGGCTCTTCCCCCCTCTGTCTTTTTTCATTTTGAGGATTTGATGCTAGTTTGATCTGTTCTTTCTTCTTCTCTTGATTTGTTGTCAACACCCTCTAGGACCATTGAGAAGCTTGGATGAGTTGAATTCCCGGGAGCTTGAGATTGAGGAATCAAGGCTTCAACCCTTGGGAGCGTTAGCACTTTGGTTTATTGGAGCTTTCTTAAGAGAGGCTATTTACGTAACAGTATTTCCTTTTGAATATCGTGTCTTTGATGGATTTCCTAGAGAAAACCTAGATCTTTGGATTTCCTACGGGTTAGAATTTAGGGATTTTGATTTGTAAGCTTCTGGAACCAAATTAATTGCTAGAACTTTGTCTCAGGTTGGAATAGAAGCCTCTAACTCCCTTATTGGAGTCGCTCGAGAGTATTTTCTTAGCTTTCAGTGAGTTTCTTACACCTTTGATGTGTGTAGTTTACATGTCGAGCAATGGTTGTTCGTAAACGTTTTGTATACTCTCCTTTTCTATAACTTTAGGTACAGGAAGTGTGGACCACTCGTCGGAGCAACACGAAGGGTTTCGATTAGCTTCGGTGGTTTGGCTTCTTTGATATAGGGGAAATGCCTCTATGTGATTAAATTGTTTCGTTACTAAAATGCATCGCAAATTCATGGAAGAGGTAGAATATTATAATGAATTTTGGAATGCTAAAACACAATGCATTATGTATTCCTAATGAAACTTACTCTATGAATAGTAGAGCCTTATGAGTAAGTATGGCACTGACACAAGTGCTATACGTATTCCTCCTATTACTTGGAAATGTCTCTGTGTGGAAAATGACTCAAATGTATGTACTCTTTGAAGCATAGAATGGCCAGATGCTCACGCCAGTGCTATGACTTAGTGAACAAAAGTGCATAAAGGAGACGACTTGAACTATAAAATGTTTGAACTGCAACTTGGAGACATAGGATAGGCCACCTAGACATCTGCTATATCCAGTATTTAGAGCTGATGACATAGACGATAAGCACATTGAGAACGAGCACGTTACATTATATTCCATGAATTTTAGACAAAGATCGCAATTAGGAGACAGGATCCCTTGAGATCAATTACTATATTCCATTTTAGACAGTGATAGAAAGAAGTATTCGTGACATATGAGAATAGGCCATTGAGATTAGTTCTACTATATTTTCGCTGTATTTAGACACGATGACATAAGACGGCATGGCCTTTGGGACAATGTGACGTATTCAGGCGTTTAGATCCGAATGAAATTCAGTATGAGCCACTGGAACGCTGCGACGAACTTATTCGCTTGCATGCCATTGTGCTCATTCGCACATACTTGTGAGGGTCGCTCCCCACAAGTCGGCACTCCGGAGATAGCCATCGCGACACATGCTCCCCCGTGCGGGATTGGACGCCAAAATGGGATACCGTGGGGGAGGCTCATTCCTAGAGTGGGTATGTTGACTACCACGGGGCCATTGTTGGCACGGCGCAGGCCGGACTACCTACGGGTAGCTTCCGCAGGATTGGGTTACTAGTGACATACTACGCCATTTGGACATTGACTAGAATAGTAAATATTGACACATTACCATTCTAGCTTGTGGTTATTATTTTCGGCTCATACTTGTGCAATTATGCCATGATAGTTTATTACTTATGCAAATTCATGCTAAGTAGAGATCATGTGGTAGTTTATTACTTATGCAAATTCATGCTAAGTAGAGATCATGTAGTAGGTTATTACTTATGCAAATTCATGCTAAGTAGAGATCATGTGGTGGATTAGGGTGTGTTCTAATGCAGAATGGTAGAGTAATTGCTTATGCATCTCGTCAATTGGAAGATTATGAAAAGAACTACCCTACACACGATTTGGAGTTAGCAGCTGTGGTATTTGCTTTAAAGCTTTGGCGCCACTACCTCTACGGCGAGCGTTGCGAAGTTTATACAGATCATAAAAGCTTAAAGTATCTGTTTACACAGAAGGAATTAAACTTGAGGCAACGTAGATGGTTGGAGTTACTCAAGGATTATGATTTGACCATCCTCTATCATCCTGGAAAAGCTAATGTCGTAGCAGATGCTTTAAGTCGAAAATCGACGGAAAATTTGGCGATGTCGATAACAATGCAACCACTGTTGGTAAAGGAAATGGAGCAATTGAATTTGGAAGTGGTAGCTCCTGATACACTTTGGAGACTTATGTCATTAGTGGTGCAACCTACCCTGATCAATCGAATTAAGGAAAAGCAAACTCAAGATGAATTCCTGCAGAAGATTCGGGATAAGATCACTGTTGATCATGATAGTGATTTTCGAGTAGATGATCAAGGACTATTAAAATTCGGTGATAGGCTTTGTATACCGGCAGATTCTGGTATTAAAGAAGAGATTCTAGCAGAAGCACATCGGGCGCCGTATACTGTGCACCCTGGAAGTACAAAAATGTATAAGGATTTGAAGTTAACTTACTGGTGGCCTGGAATGAAAAAGGACGTTGCGAACTTCGTGGCTAAGTGCTTAACTTGTCAGCAGGTTAAAGCTGAACATCGACTTCCTGCGGGGAAACTTCAGAGCTTACCCTTACCAGTGTGGAAGTAGGAGAGGATCACTATGGATTTCATCGTTGGATTACCTCGCTCACAGGCAGGTCACGATGCCATTTGGGTAATTGTAGACAGATTGACCAAATCTGCCCACTTTATTCCAATCCACACAACTTGGTCAGGAGAGAAAATCGCACAATTGTACCTTGATGAAGTTGTGCGATTACACGAAGTGCCTGTTTCCATTGTTTCAGATCGAGATACCTGCTTTATTTCACATTTTTGGAGGAGCTTACAGGAGGCTATGGGTACCCGACTGGATTTTAGTACTGCTTTCCACCCCCAGAGTGATGGGCAGTCTGAGCGTACCATCCAGACCCTTGAAGATATGTTGCGAGCCTGTGTAATTGACTACCAGGGCAGTTGGCCACAGTTTCTACCGATGGCTGAATTTGCTTATAACAATAGTTATCAAGCAAGCATTCAGATGGCACCTTTTGAAGCCCTTTATGGTAGAAAGTGCAGATCACCACTTCATTGGAGCGAAGTGGGAGAAAGACTAGTTTTGGGTCCAGATGTACTGCAAGAAGCTGAAGCTAAAGTTCGACTGGCACGTGAACGTCTACTGACAGCACAAAGTCGACAAAAGAGCTATGCGGATAAGCGTCGGCGAGAACTGGCATTCCAAGTTGGCGATCATGTATTTCTAAAGGTTTTCCCGACAAAAGGAGTTAAAAGATTTGGTATTCGAGGAAAGTTGAGTCCTCGAT
>NC_033622.1:9290222-9299794 GCF_001540865.1 Ananas comosus
GTGGAATGTAAAATGTAATAGCTGAGATGAATGCTTGTAATAGCAAGTAGATTTATGTTTTTGATACTTCCTTATGCAATCTTTGGTTGAAATGTGTTCCTAGTTGGAACTTCGTACATTGTATTGATTGCGACGCCTTGAACGTACAGGGGAGACTCTGTCCACGGTACAGGAGAAACCCTGTCCGTTCGGCGGTCTGTTAGCGTGCCGAATCCGACCAAAGAGGCGGGCTCGCGGCGTGACAAATATACTCTAAATAGTCCATTAGAACCATTCCTAACTCATTCCAAACCCTAGTTTGGATTCTACCATGAGAGGGGATGAAGCTCTCCTTCAAGCTTCACCTCCAACACTAAACCTATGGTCTTGATCTCAAATGAAGCAAAAGAAAAGCTTCAAAAACTCAAAATGCTCTATAAAAATCATTTCTAGGTCACATAGCCCCCATTTACAGTTTTAGCATGATTAGGGTTCAAAGCTTACCTTGTAAGCTTTCTCTTTCCAAGCTAGAGATGAGGGAGAGGGAGTTTCTTCACTTCCTCTTCTTCTTCTCCACTTTCTTCCTCTTCTTTTCCTTCTTTTCCTTCTTTTTTTCTTCTTTGCCTTCTAGAGAGAGAGAGGGAGAGGGATGAGTTTGGGTGTGAGGGAATGAGAGGGAGAGGCTCTCTCAGCCCTAAACATGACCCACAGAATGCATTTTTGCAGATAAGTCCCTCAGCTTTCATCTCATTACACTGCCCGAACTGGGCAGTTCGCGCAGCCGGGGACCGGTCTCTCCTTCAGGGACCGGTTCCCGAAGGTCGTCCCAGCATAGCCAGAGCTGCTGCACGCGATGCATTCGGTCTCTCCTTGGGGGACCGGTCTCTCGGGGACCGGTATCTCAGGCAGGGACCGGTTCCCGAGAGCTGCCTTCCCAGGACTTAGCCGATTTTTCGGTTGTCTCACTTCATAAGCGTTCGGGGACCGGTCTCTCCCTCCAGGGACCGGTCCCCGAGAGCTCAAAACTGCAGAATGCAGATTTTGATTCTATAGCTCTCAAAAACCTCCCATAACTCGCTTTTAATCACTTTAACACCTTCGGACTTTCCGAAGTGTACCGTCCTTGCACTTTGGTCAATTTGACTAAAGTTGGACATCTTTATTTTCCGAATTTTCGGTATATTACAAACTTCGTTGTAGTTCTCACACCACTAACCCTACAGGTCCTGGCACGAGCGGGGCGGCGGAGGACCGAAGCAAGGGTTTGGCGCCGTAGGTAGCGGCCACCGGGACTTTATACATTTTGTAGCCATTCCTTTTTGATATACTTGTATCAACTTTATTCTCTTGATTTAGAGATGCAAAGTGTAAACAATCATGTATTTGGTGGATGACTAAATGTAAAAAGATATGATGCAAAAATGTAATAGTTTTACTTGAATTTGGTTTAAATATAATCAAATATCATGTATGTTGCTTAATTAGCTTAGAGCTTTCGCCTCCGTTGTTGCTTGCCCTCGTGCAAGCCTTGTATTATATATGCAAATCTCTTGTTGATTGCCTATTTATACATGTTGTTAGAGCCTTGGGTGGACAGGGGAGGCTCTGTCCGTTCGGCGTCTATTGACGTGACCCGAACCCGACCAAATTGGCGGGGATTGGGGCGTGACAGATATAATGGTATCAGAGCGAAGCGGAAAGCAAAAGTCTAGGGATGACCTAGAAACCCTAGGAAATTGGAGACCTTAGGAGTTTAGGAAACGTTTAACGTGGACTTGGTTTATGCGAAAGCGAATAATTGGGTCAGGGTCAACTTCCTGGAGAAGTAGAGATTGGACTAGGGGCTTAATTGCTTGTCGTAACTTAACAGGACCTTGTTGACGGCAGCTCGGACCACATAACACGAAAGTGAAAATAATTAGCTTTGTGCTTTTCGCTTAATTGTGGGTTAGCTACTTTGAACGTGTAATCAGTCACGTGTGTCGAGTGCTCCAGAAGATATGTGCATTGCGTTGCAGACGCTGATGGCACCACCAAGGAGAGTTACGAGGGTCCACCGGCGGAGCTCGGAGGAGGCCCGCGCAGTCGGTCGTACGAAGTATGCGAGTTGCGAGCTCCATGGTAGCGCTTTGGCAACGGGCTATGCGAAAACTCAATGGAGCAGAATTGACAGCTCCCAGAGATGATGGCACACCAGGCCGCGGGCAGCATTAGTGCCGTAGGTAGAACTGCATGGGTAGCGGCTAGCGCAAGCGCCAGTGACGGCTGACCTCTGGCAGCATCGGGTTCAGTCGGTTCCTATTTCCAATGTGCTTGAGGCCGGAGCGAGGCGTACGTAGCGGTGCTAACGGCATTCAAGCGTTTCAGACCCTCGACCTTCAACCGCGGAGTCTGGATGTGAAGGATCCGTGGGTGACGGAATTGGTTGGCCGCGGTGATGAGACTATCGAGGATATCTCATACCTCGAGAAAGGGATAACAGTTCATCCTGGCGGCTCATTTTTTGGATGGTCGGCTAGTTGTGGTGAATCAACGAAGAAGAACCCGCTGGGCAGACTTCACTATGGAAGGCGGTTTTCGGAGATGCTTGCTTATTGAGTAGTTCCACGAAGTGACAGAAAGACAAAAATCAAGGTGGATTTTCGAAAACTAAGCAGAGGAAGCAGAATGGTGGGGAGTTACGAAAGGAATTTACGCACATATTAACTGCATGCGGACTTGTTCACGGCGATAGGGGAATGACGCTAGGTGTTTGAGCGCGTTGGACCCGAGATTTTCGAAGTCAATTCATGCATTCTCGTGAAGACCTGTGAGGAGTTTGACCCGCGCCTGGGTGTGAGGCGGAAATGCAGTGCGCTGACGAACTTGAGGCATTTGAGCAAGGATAAGGAGGAGAAGACTAATGAACGATCCTGCTGTGATCGGCGGTCGAGTCGAGTTCTAAGCGAACCATCGGACCTCAGCGGGATCACCAGTGGCTGGGGCAGTATGTCACGCCAACAGATCCCCCCAATTTTGGTCGGTCGGGTCGCACCAAGCGACGCCGAACGGAAACCACCCCTGTCCGCCTAAGGATCTATCAACATGTAGATAAGATAGCAAGTCAAAGAGAATTGCATATGTAATACAAGTTTGCACGAGGGCAAGCCAAAACGAAAGCAAAAAGCTTAAAGTTAATTAGCAATCATACATGATATTTGAGTTACATTAATCAAATCAAGATAAACCAATTATTAATTCACATCTATTCAACCATTAATCTTTTACAATTTGTCATCCACCAAATACGATGATTGTTTACCCTTTTACATCGCCTAAGATCAACAGAATAAGGTTGATTACATGTGTATCAAAGGGAATGACATAAATGCATAAATCCGTGCGCTACCTACTGGCCAAACCCTTGCTCGGTCCTCGCCGCCGCTTGCTAGGACCTGTAGGGTTAGTGGTGTGAGAACTAAACAAAGTTCCCAGTGGGCTCGGCATCCGACCTCGCCGGCTTACCCACTAGGTCCATCCAGGCATAAGTATTACAAAGGAAAGAGAAGTAACCAATACTAGTGCAGCTAATACCATGCCTGCAAAAGAATGTCAGTGGATACATATACTCGATGCAATAATAGAAAATGCATGCATGCTCAAATCACGAAGAAGCTTTGGCTCGTACCCAATCTTACCGGTTAACGTTGTTAACCCCAATAATTCACCACTCAAAATCCCTTAATAACGGGGGACTCGAACCACCCTAGGGACCGTCAATTGGTGGGACTTTACCACGCCCAGTGGTGACCAACTCCGGAGCGCACCGCTCGAGGGGGAACGACCTCCCTCAAGCCAAGACGAAATGTGAGTAACGATCTAATCCTCAACTTGAGGATTCATAGCCACTAGTCACAATACCAATGTCACGATAGGTCTCTACCTATTCATTCTTGCCACTCTCAAGGCTTTACCTTTGACGATGTCATAATTGGTTAAACTAAGTTTAACAGTTCATCTCTCAATGCAATTCTTATTAACAATAGCTTAGGATTATCTAAGAAGCATCCTAGCAAGATTCCTAGACCCTTGGAACCAACCCTAGGGCTTCTATGACAAACCCTACCCAACCACCATGAGAGCACTTGAGCTCTCATGGGTTCCATAGAGTTCAAAGCATATAGAAGGTTCCCATGGCCAAAAACAACCCAAAGCTCCAAAACATAGGGATTAAAACCAAGCCCTAGACTTATTTCTACCAAAAACTCACCTTAGCCCAAGCCCCTCCAAGTCCTTCTTGTAGGAGAGCTTGTAGAACCCACCAAAGCCTCCAAATCCACCTTACCTTGCTTCTTCTTCTTCTTCTTCTCCAAGCCCTAGAGCAAGAGTTCTAGAGAGAGAAAGAGAGGAAATAGGAGAGAAGGGTGAAAATGGCTGTGGGAGAGAGAGGGGTGTCCACATATAGTGTTGTGACAATTGCATTTAAGTCCCTCAACTTGTTTCCCCTTGATCTGCCCAGACTGGGCGTTTTTCGCCTTCGGGGACCGGTCTCCCCGACCAGGGACCGGTTCCCGAACGGGGGTTTTCCAGGACTTAGCCAAATTTTCGAGTTTTTCAGCTGTTGCGCAGTGAGGGACCGGTCTGCCCGTCAGGGACCGGTCTCCCGAGGACCGGTCTCACCACCAGGGACCGGATGCCTCAGGACTTCCTGGCAGGCTAGCGCACGGGGACCGGTCTCTCCTTCAGGGACCGGTCCCCGAGAGCTCAAAATCTGGGACTTAGCTAGATTTTCAGATTTGCTCTCCGGGTCCCTTTTTGCTCTGTTTATGAACTCTAATGTGCTTAGGGTCCTTTCTAACTCGTTCAATTCCGCGTTCCGCTGGTTTTGACGGAACTCGGCACGATTTACGAGCGATGTGGTATGTTACAAGGTAGGAGTCAGACACAGGGCCAGATTACCTTCCCGTGCGTGATATGCGACGGAGAGCATAGAGCCACCATTTGCCCGCAGTGGGAGGGGCGGTGTTACCGATGTGGCCAACCGGGACACATGAGCCAAGAGTGCCCGGGCGGCGCATCCCCAGCTCCGTCATCAGCTTCAATTCAGTACACTCAGCGACAGCTGGCGGGACTGCCACCCGCGACATCTGCTCGACGATCGTCGGCACCTCGTCAGCCGGAGGCCTCTCGAGCACCTAGTGGGCGCGTATTTGCCACTCAGGTGGAGAAGCCACCAATCATTGTTCCTGACGACGTCGTGGCAGGTATTATTCTGATCAAAGGCACTAGGGCTAGAGCCATATTTGACACGGGTGCATCTCATTCATTCATATTAGCATCATTTGCACAAGCTCATAATATAGAGATCACTCATAATGAGGAGTATTGGTCGGTGAACACTCCCGGACACTCGATCGACGTTTACGATGAGTGCTTGGACTGCCCAGTGCAAATAGGCGATTGGATTATGCCGATCGACCTTCTAGTGTTGAAAGAAATGTGGGGATTCGAGGTAATCTTGGGGATCAATTGGCTCTCCAAGTATTACGCGGTTATAGATTGTGAAAGAAGGGTGATCACGTTCCGTGAACCCAACCAAGAGGAGTTTGTCTACCGGGCGTGCAAGGGCAAACGCTTTGCAGCCACTATATCGACGGTGAGGGCGAAAAGGATGATCAAAGGCGGCTGTAAGGCCTACTTGGCGACCATCGTAGACTCTCGAAAAGAGTACCCGGAATTGGAGAGTATTCGAGTTGTGCGGGAGTATCCGGATGTATTCCCCGCGGAGTTACCGGGATTGCCCCCGGATCGGGAAGTCGAGTTTGTGATTGACTTGATTCCCGGGGCGGCGCCAATTTCGAAGGCTCCGTACAGAATGGCACCGGTGGAGTTGAAGGAATTGAAAGCTCAGTTACAAGACTTGCTCGATAAGGGCTTCGTACGGCCGAGCGTGTCCCCGTGGGGAGCTCCGGTGCTATTTGTAAAGAAAAAGGACGGCACACTTCGACTCTGCGTTGATTATCGCGAGTTGAACAAAGTGACGATCAAGAACAAATACCCGTTGCCAAGGATTGATGACCTGTTCGATCAGTTGCAAGGGTCAAGGGTATACTCGAAGATTGATCTACAGTCGGGGTATCATCAGTTGAAGATACGGCCCAAAGACGTGCACAAAACGGCGTACCGTACGCGGTATGGCCATTATGAGTTCACGGTAATGCCGTTTGGGCTTACTAATGCCCCAGCAGCATTCATGGACTTGATGAATAGAGTCTTCCGTCCGCTATTGGACCGGTGCGTCGTGGTATTCATTGACGACGTATTGGTATATTCTCGGACCGAAGAAGAACACGAAGAGCATTTAAGACTCGTGTTGGAGATACTCCGGAAGGAAAAGCTTTACGCAAAATTAAAGAAATGCGAGTTTTGGCTTTCGGAGGTTACTTTCTTGGGCCACGTTGTGTCCGGAGATGGCATCTCGGTGGACCCAAAGAAAGTTGAGGCGATTAAAGATTGGCCTCGCCCGACGAGTGTAGCGGAAATTCGTAGCTTCCTTGGACTTGCGGGCTATTACCGGCGGTTCGTGGAGGGGTTTGCTAAAATAACAACTCCACTAACGCGCCTTACGCACAAAGGGGTGAAGTATGTTTGGAGCCCCGAGTGTGAGCGGAGCTTTGAAGAGCTAAAGACTAGATTAACATCTACTCCGGTGCTTGCTTTGCCGACGCCGGGAGAGAGCTATGTCGTGTACAGTGATGCCTCGTACGTGGGACTCGGGTGTGTCTTGATGCAAAACGGCCGAGTCATAGCTTATGCTTCGCGCCAACTGAAGAATTATGAAAAGAACTACCCGACTCACGACCTTGAGCTAGCGGCGGTTATATTCGCGCTAAAATTGTGGAGGCATTACTTGTATGGGGAACATTGTGAGATCTACACCGATCATAAGAGTCTCAAATACTTGTTCACCCAAAATGAGCTAAACTTGCGGCAGCGGCGGTGGTTAGAGTTGCTCAAGGATTATGATGTCACGATCCTCTACCACCTCGGGAAAGCAAACGTCGTGGCCGATGCTCTAAGTAGAAAGTCGGCGGAAAATTTGGCGGCGAAGGTTACGCCTCAACCGGCATTGCAAAAGGAGATGCAACGGTTTGGCCTAGAGGTTGTAGCACCGGGGGTGCCGGCAACACTTGCCACCCTGGTTGTACAGCCAACCCTGTTGGAGAAGATTAAAGGATTACAAGCGTCGGATGAATTTCTCCAAAAGGTGCGGAGTAAAGTTGAGAGGGGTAATGCCGATGATTTCGGCATTGGAACCGACGACACACTACGATATTGAGATCGTTGGTGCGTATCCAAGGACGACGACCTTCGGAAGGCGATTATACAAGAAGCGCATCAATCTCCCTACAGTATACACCCGGGCGGCACCAAAATGTATCGAGACCTGAAATTGCATTATTGGTGGCCGGGCATGAAGAAGGATATAGGAGAGTTCGTAGCGCAGTGCCTCACGTGCCAACAAGTTAAGGCGGAACATCGATTTCCGGCGGGAAAGTTACAAAATCTACCAATACCCGTGTGGAAATGGAAAAATATCGCAATGGATTTTGTGACGGGCTTGCCTAGATCACAAGCTGGACACGACGCGATTTGGGTAGTTGTGGACCGGTTGGCCAAATCGGCACACTTTTTGCCGATCCACACTACTTGGTCGGGAGACAAATTGGCTCAAGTCTATGTTGACGAGGTGGTGAGGCTTCACGGGGTTCCGGTATCTATTGTATCGAATCGGGACCCTAGGTTCACATCTCATTTTTGGAAGAGCTGGCAAGATGCATTGGGCACACGGCTCGATTTTAGTACGGCATTCTATCCTCAAAGTGACGGTCAATCGGAGAGGACAATTCAAATACTTGAGGACATGCTTCGAGCGTGTGTGCTTGACTATAAGGGCGGATGGCATGATCATTTACCGATGGCGAAATTCGCATACAACAATAGCTATCAAGAAAGTATTGTGATGGCGTCATTCGAGGCCCTTTACGGAAGGAAGTGTCGCTCGCCAATACATTGGAGCGATGTGGGCGAGAAAATGGTTCTTGGCCCCGACGTGGTGCGAGAGGCGGAGGAGAAAGTCCACCTTGCCCGACAAAGGTTGGTGACGGCGTAGTCACGGCACAAGAGTTATGCCGGCAAGCGGCGAAAGGACATTGAGTTCGCGGTAGGAGACCGCGTATTTCTAAAGGTATCGCCGATGCGAGGAGTTAAGCGGTTCGGTGTTCGTGGGAAATTAAGTCCCCGCTATATCGGACCCTTCGAGATTTTGGAACGAGTTGGTACGGTGGCCTACAAGTTGGCATTACCACCGAGACTCGTGGGAGTACATGATGTATTCCATGTATCCCAACTCCGCAAGTATGTGTACGATCCAGATCATATTCTCTCGTATATACCGATGGAGCTTCAAGAGGATATGACATATGAGGAATTCTCGGCGTATATTGCCGATCGGGAGGTGCGAAAGCTTCAGAACCGCGAAATCCCGTATGTTAAAGTTCATTGGTACGAACACGATGACCGGGAAGAAACGTGGGAGCTCGAAAGCGAAATGGGGGAGCGTTATCCTCACCTCTTCGAGGATCCGAAGTGAGGTAAGAAATTAAATTCCAATCTTAGTAGTTTCGCGGACGAAACTAAATTTTAGGGGTGGAGAATGTAACATACCACATCCTCGTAAATCGTATCGAGTTCCGTCAAAATGAGCGGAACGCGGAATTGAACGAGTTAGAATGGACCCTAAGTGCATTAGAGTTCATAAATGGAGCTAAAAGGGACCCGAGAGAGCAAATCTAAAAATCTGGCTATGTCCCAGATTTTGAGCTCTCGGGGACCGGTCCCTGAAGGAGAGACCGGTCCCCGTACGCGTAGCCTGCCAGGAAGTCCTAAGGCATCCGGTCCCTGGTGGTGACACCGGTCCTCGGGAGACCGGTCCCAGACGGGCAGACCGGTCCCTCGCTGCGCAACAGCTGAAAAACTCAAAAATTTGGCTAAGTCCTGGAACACCCACGTTCGTGAACCGGTCCCTGGTCGGGGAGACCGGTCCCCGAAGGCGAAAAACTCCCAGTCTGGGCAGACCAAAGGGAAACAAGTGGAGGGGCTTAAAGGCAATTGTTACAACACTATATATGGACACCCCTCTCTCTCCCACAGCCATTTCCACCCTTCTCACCCATTTTCTCTCTTTCTCTCTCTAGAACTCTTGCTCTAGGGCTTGGAGAAGAAGAAGAAGAAGCAAGGAGGAGGTGGATTTGGTGACTTTGGTGGGTTCTACAAGCTCTTCTACAAGAAGGACTTGGAGGAGCTTGGGGCTAAGGTGAGTTTTGGTACAAATGAGTCTAGGGTTTGGATTTTGGCTTAGAAAATTGGAGCTTTGTGCTCCCTAGAGGCTTTAGAGGCTCTTTTGAGCCATGTATACCATGGTACCCATGAGAGCTCAAAGTGCTTTTATGGTGAATCCTTAGAAGTAGTGTTTGGACCCCTAGGGTTGGTACCAAAGGTCTAGAAACCTTACTAGAGTGCTTCTTAGATGATCCTAAGCTATTGTTTGCTTA
>NC_033622.1:9300727-9302731 GCF_001540865.1 Ananas comosus
TGAGTTATTGGGGTTAACAAGGTTAACCGGTAAGATTGGGTAAGAGCCAAAGCTTATTTGTGATTTGAGCATGCATGCATTTCCTATTATCGCGTTGAGTATTTGAATCCACTGACATTCTTCTGCAGGCATAGTATTAGATGCATTAGTACCGGTTACTTTTCTTTCCTTGAAATACTTATGTCTGGATAGACCTAGTGGGTAAGTCGGCGAGGTCGGATGCCGAACCCACTGGAAACTTCGTTGTAGTTCTCACACCACTAGCCCTACAGGTCCTGGCACGAGCGGGGCGGCGGAGGACCGAGGCAAGGGTTTGGCGCCGTAGGTAGCGGCCACCGGGACTTTATACATTTTGTAGTCATTCCTTTTTGATATACATGTATCAACTTTATTCTGTTGATTTAGAGATGCAAAGTGTAAACAATCATGTATTTGGTGGATGACTAAATGTAAAAAGATATGATGCAAAAATGTAATAGTTTTACTTGAATTTGGGTTAAATGTAATCAAATATCATGTATTTTGCTTAATTAGCTTAGAGCTTTCGCCTCCGTTGTTTCTTGCCCTCGTGCAAGCCTTGTATCATAAATGCAAATCTCTTGTTGATTGCCTATTTATACATGTTGTTAGAGCCTTGGGCGGACAGGGGAGGCTCTGTCCGTTCGGCGTCTGTTGACGTGACCCGAACCCGACCGAATTGGCGGGGATTGGGGCGTGACATTCGGCATCCAACCTCGCCGACTTACCCACTAGATCTATCCAGGCATAAGTATTTCAAGGAAAGAAAACTAACCAATACTAATGCATTTAATACTATGCTTGCAAAAGAATATCAGTGGATACATATACTCAATGCAATAATGGAAATGCATGCATGCTCAAATTATGAATAGGCTCTGGCTCTTACCCAATCTTACCGGTTAACCTTGTTAACCCCAATAACCCATAACCCAAAATCCCTTTCTTTACCGGGGAGGCTCCAAGAACTACCGACCCGAGGGACCGTCTTCAGGAACCGCGCTCCCTGTGGTGGCGATTTTCGAAAACACACCGCTTGAGGAGGAGCGACCTCCCTCAAGCCAAGACTTATTATGAGTGTCGATCAAATCCCCAACTTGAGGATACTAAGCCACATGTCACGTTGCCACTTTTGTGATAGGTTTTCTACCTATGTTTTTCATATCACTTTCTAATCAATCTTACCACAATGTCACTATGGTTAAACCTATGTTTAACAATTATGTTCTCAAGGCCAATCTCGTCTCTAATGTCCATGTCACCTTTGTTTACTATTGTCAAGTCCACGTCTCACATCATACAATCTCTAGGGTTCCACTATACATGCCCATCATGGTTCCATAACTCTCGATATTCAATTACATTAAATACACATAATGAAGGCAACCAATATTCACATGTAACTTAACCCTACATGCTTGAATGTTTCAATATACAAGTATGCTCGAAAAAAGGTGAAAACAGACATAATGAGGAATCCGGTGATTCCGTTGTGCACCCCCCACCTCTAATGGTTGTTAGGTCCTATGTGTTGGCAAGTTTCGTGGCTCGAGTCGGAGTCTTGAAGAAGTAAAGAGCGGAGTATTGAAGATCGAAGAATCCAAGACTTCGAAGAATCGGAAAGGACGCAAAACACGCAAAACATGAATCACGATACTTAGGTAAGCTTTAAATCTTGTTTATGGTGATTCATACTTAATTATAGATTTTAGAATCATGCTTTCAAGTTGTAATTGATTAGAAAGTTTCTAAGAGCTTGTAAAACTCCAAACAATTCATTTTCAGCGAAAATTGCATTATTGTACTGGTACGAGGGTTTTCTGTCCAGGGTAAAGCCATCAACGTTTGCGCAGAAAAATTTGATGGTTGTTCCGGTACAACCTTCACGCTGTACCGGTACAAGCCCTGTTCCGGAACAAGCTGCAGCCTATCCAAGGTACAGAAGCTTCGCAGAAAAATCTTCCGTCATGCTGTACCCTGGACAGC